>NW_010972665.1:4653872-4677302 GCF_000737465.1 Haliaeetus leucocephalus
GGGGGCAAATGTCTCAAGTTCTCAACTTGATCATATTCAGCTACTTAGTACTACCACCTCCTCAAATTAAGACTGCATTTTCCTCCCATTTCCTTAAGCAACTTCAGTTTCCCACTGCACTATCATCTCAGCCTGACTGAATGCAGAAAAACCCATTTGACATTTCTCAGTAGAGGTAGTTTGAGTTACACTGAGTGCCACAACTTAACTCTGCCACAGACTTGGTAAGGTTTTTGCACGACTCAATAAATGAACTGTTAGAGATGACAACTATAAATTTAAAAGCTGGTAATATCTCACACATTAATAATGAATGAAACAATAACATGTCATTTTACTGTCCCACTAAAACCAGTGCTAAAAGCTGTAACTGTTCATCCACAAAAGCACACTGTGCTGTGATTTCGATGGAAGCACACGTTTTCATGTTCCTTTGTACATGCAAAGACTTTGTTATGTGGGGCTACAGATGTTAGAAGCACCAATACTTCATCATTAGGTCTCCACAAAACAGCAGATGCCACTACACCAAAAGTATTACTATGGGAAGTGAGGGATGAATTATGTTAGTCAGCTGGTTTGGGTGCATAGGCATGCTGAATAGCCCGATTTCTAGAGGCTCAGGACACTTGCACATCTACAGTTAAAGCTTTAGTTTCCATGCTCGGAGCCTTAAATGGACTTGGGAGTGCTTCTGCCACCTGTGATTCACTCAGAAAAAGAGCTCAAGACTATAAAGGTGTAAATCTCATCTGTGTATTTTACATCCTTCTACAGCTGCAGTATCTGCCTCCACATTGTGACCCAAGAATTTCCATATAGTAAGACTCTACAAGGCAGGTTTTTTAACTGCCACTTTTTTTACTTAAGATTTTTCCACGGCACCAGAATTTTTTATTTTTTTTAAATATATCTTTCATCTCTTATACCACAATGCTTTAAAGACTTAAACCCTGTGCCTAAATAAGGGTCAAGGCTTGATTTTCATTCACTCTGAGCTTATTTTGTCTAAGTGATACTGGCGGTAGATTCACAGAAATAGATGAAATCTCACATGGAAAAGTCTTTTAAGTTACGTAGCTCTCCAACTTACCAGTTGCCAGAAAATGTGATATTTGAATCAAAAGCCATACCAGACTTCCCAATTACCTTACTTCGAAGTAAAAGCAAGTAAGGCATTGACATTTATGATTAATAGAGGAAAAAAAGATACTGTGATGCTTGTATTTCAGTGTGGGATCACAGCTGTGCCAAGCTTATCTGCTTCTATTAAAAATCCAATCATCTAGTGAAGCTGAGATAGCTGCAAGTAGGAGCATCAATGTACTCTGGCATCATACAGGTTTCTCTTCTTTCCATAATACACTATATTCTTACCTTCTTTCCTAAAGCTTGAGTAAAACCAAGCCATTTTCTTCATGCTTTTATCTTGGAATTTACATAGGTCATTTGTATTTCAGAAGCCCTTTCATCAAAAGCAAACAAAAAAAAAAAAAGCCTCTGTGTACAGCTGCCCTTTCAAAGGTTATAAAAGTATCATTTAAAAAGCTGCGTTTCCAAGAAACATACGATGATTACATAATCTCAGCTTCCATTTTTACAAAGTAAACTTCTGGTTCCTGTGGTAGACTTGAATTATCCTCATTTTACTACACATAATATTTGTTTCCTTTAATACCCCAGGGCTGTCTTAAAAGTGGAATTTTCACAGCACTCCCCTAGCCTTCAAATGCTCTAAAGAAACATAAATGGCAATCTGTTTAAGGAACTGTTTTTCTAACACCAGGGAGAAGTATTTTGACTTTGGATAGAATGCAAAATTCCCACTAAAGTCAGTGAAAGAAGTGTTTGGATGATAAACCGAGACCAATACTGACTTACCACAATCTTTTCCTATTTACACTGGATAAAAAGAGGGCACTGGACACTGACCAAGAAGATGTAAGAAGAGTTCTTTTTTTCTAGCAACAAGCTGCCTACAGTCTATCCAAGTCTCCCACCCTCTTTAGTGCAATTAATCACCCTGACTGATGTGGTACTTGCTGGTATTTTTTCCCCCCTCTGCTCCTCACCTTTTAGGACAAACTCCTTTAATGAAAATACTCCACCCCATGAAGATGCATAGCTGCTGTTCTTCACTCCTTTTCTACTGAAGTTTTGATCGCTTCCTTGCACAGACAGCAAGAACAAAAGCTGCTGAATTTCTCTGTATATTGCAGTTTACCTTTCTATAAATCAGGCCTACGACTGATATTATTTCTGATATTGTTGGGTTTACTGAAGCCTGAAGAATATTTTCAGGCCGTTCCTTGTGCCCATTCAGTACCCTGCTTTGCCTTTCCAAGGCTAGAGCATTCTCACACACACACAAAACTGCTGTATCCCTTCATTTTCTGGGATGTCAGCTACGCACGTTCTTTCCCTGGGTGACTCTCATACCCTACTACTACAGTATAACCCCCTGGATCTCAGTCTTCTGTAGGCAGGTGTTGGTTGTTCTCTCTCCTCTTGAGCAAGGTTGTGCAATACATACATTCAGAAGAGCAGACACAGGAACGGTAAAGAAGAAATGTGATCTTACTTGTGCAATACAAAGGAGGCCTCCGTAGAAGCTGAAAGGGCAGAGTTCATGGGATACAAAGAGAATGAGAAATAGATACAGGGGTGGAGAAGTGAAGAATGTTTTGTAGGCTCTTACATGGTCTGACATTCCTCATCTTTTTAATCTCCAAAACTCGACTCTTCATCAAAATACAGAACTGGCTTATTTTCTAGGTTCATTCACAACTCTCAGTAATTATGTACATGCATTTATGTTTGAGATTATTTTAATTTCGAGCTTCTTGCCAAATTTCATTTTGGGTAAACACCTGTGAGTACCTGAAGCCAAATTTGTGTGAAGTATAATACTCCTTGCTCCTCTTTCTTTCCTGGAGTGCTTCCATGTGCTCTTACACAGCTGCTATGCTCCACTTGACTGATGACTGATGTTTTTCATACCCATACACATTGTTCCTGAGATCTATTGTTGCCCAGCTCTAACTTCCTATGCCTATGTAACACACTGAAATTTTAGCAACTGCTGTTGCATTACACGTGGATGTTTTATATCTAGATTTTATAGTGATCCTAGAACAACTAATTAAACATGTACTGTTTGACATTTCTTAGCAGGGACTCTCTCAAACTAAAAAAAGGAATAAAAATATAACTACTCAAAATTTGAGACATCTGCCCTAAGCTTATGGGACATGTTTTCTTGTTCAATAAGAATGTTCTTCAAAGGAAAATAAAGAAAAACAGGAAATTATCAGAGCTAAATATGAAATCTTAAATAAAAGAATATTCCAGCATCATATAATCCTCCATTACCCTCTGGGATCTGTATGTAACTAAAAATAAAATACTGAATTACAGTATTTCTGATACTATAGAATGCCAGTCCCTGTAAGGCATATTTAATACTTATGTTTGTGGTTTGTTTTGGTTGGTTGGTTTTTTTCTGTCTTTAATTATTCATCTCTGTGGAAAATTTCTGTTAGTCCGAGATTCTCTTTAAAATGAAGAGCAGATTTAATCTCTGGAAACAGTCTACTCGGGGATTCACAAAATCCCTGGCATTCTTGGGTTTTTAAACTCATTAACCTCCTTACAACTGTTATCAGGGGACTTACAAGACTGAAATAACTAAACAGCTAACACTTTCAAATGCTAGAATGTCACCAATGACAATGAATGGCTTTGGACCTGGAGTGCTGGAAAGCTGCCAGTTCTGGCCAAGGATTTGCTGAGTTTATGTTGAATTCTTGGACTGGATTCTAAATCCCTGTATTTGGATTTCAGGCTTTGGCACTAACCCATTTGTATCCCTAACAGTAATAAATTACGCAGTTAAGAATTTCATACTGATTTAAGAACGTCAACTGACAGCAGCTTCAATATGAACCGAGAGTTCTCAGAAAGAACATCACAGAACAAGTGTTTCAGTCCTAACAGATAAAAATGACTTAA
Source organism: Haliaeetus leucocephalus (assembly GCF_000737465.1). Classification (NCBI taxonomy): domain Eukaryota; kingdom Metazoa; phylum Chordata; class Aves; order Accipitriformes; family Accipitridae; genus Haliaeetus; species Haliaeetus leucocephalus. The sequence continues at coordinate 4,657,884 of NW_010972665.1, forward strand.
GTACAAGTTCAGATTTGATTTGATTAAAAATACTTGCTAGATGAATTTAAAAAAAAAAAAAATGAACAAGGTAACATTCTGTGGGTTCAGAAGTCCTATTTCCTTCAGGAATGAGGAAGACACCTCTATTAACCTCTACTACCTCCAATTCCCAGGACAGACCTTCAGCCAGTCAGCCCGACACAGAGGGCCTCTGCAGGACTCATCTACTGAAACCTGTACAGAGCTGAACTTCAACTCAAGAACTGTTGGGGAAATTATTGTTATAATAATGAGCCTTAATTTAAGTCTGTACTGTAATAAAACTTCATACCAAAGTGTCAGGAGGACCCCTACTGAGTAATGATTGAAGAAAGAAAAACATTAGAAACCCTACAACTCTTTCGACAAAGTGATATACAGGCTGCCAAGGAAGATGCTCCCAGGCTAGATGGATGTCCATAAGCACACCCTACAGTCCTGCAGGCAGATATCACTTCATTCCAGTTCCTATACAATGCATGCACACTACCTGGAACTTATAATTTACCCCCAGGGTCCCAACACCATTAGAAGAATACCAGAGGGGCTTGCACACAAACATGTGCTGGCACTAAATAGCATATTATAATGTATTACTTTGAGAATGCACCAGCTCTGTGTGATTTTCATTCAAAATAATCCAAAGACAACATACTAGAAGAAGGTATTTGTACAAAGCCACAGAACAGCTCTTCTTTGCAAAAGGAACAGAGCACAGGGTGAAGAGAGGAAAAGGGTGGGTAACTGAATTGATGTTTTACTGCACAAATAGTGGGGATTTTAAGTCTACGATAATATAAGTATTTCATTGGAAAATGACTCAGACAAAAAGAAAGAAGTGTTTAGCCACTAAACCAGAAAAATAAAACTGCTAGGAAGTGGTGAACAAAAGCAATACAGCGCAGCTTTTTATATGGCATCTCTTAATGCACTGTATCACAGTACTGTAATTTAGATGAAAGATAAAAGCAAACTAAAAAGAAATACTAAATCTGCACTAATAAAGTCCTCTGAATGCTTTTGGCTGTACATTCACCAGTTACATTTGTACAAATGCCACACACACAAAGATCCCAACTAAGAGAGCTCTAGGCTCTGTGGATTAAAATCTCAAGAAGTATCCAAGAATAAAAGTCACTGCAGGTAATGCTATCAAAAGTTAAGTTTTTCAGTAGCATCTGACTGCGTGGATATTGTATAAAATTTCACTCCAGACTGATAGAAACAGGAGTTTCCGAGAAGCACTTACACAGCGCATACTTATGAAGTATCATTAGTGGGCTGTGATAAAACAGTACACTACTTTTTATTCCATGCAACCACATGTAGAAGTTGTAAGAAACTGCTATTTGAAGTGACCAAAACCTATTTGTTGACAACTTCTAAAATCAATTTCTACCAGTAACCGCACTGAGAGAGAAAGCATTAGCTTTTTTTTAATCACTTTGCTGCTACTATCAGTATGTAAAATTATTATAGGAATTTTGTTAGCCTCAATTTTTTACCAGGAAATGATAAAGTAGAAAACTTCTGTTTTAACCATTATCCAGTCACTGAGCTACATTTTAAGTACCTACACAATGAAGGTTTACTTCTGAAGTTCTATAGTAACAGAGTTTCTCCCAAACAGGATAAAAGGATTACCCTGTACAGCGCCAAGGTAATCAGAAAGCCATCTGGATAAATTAAAAACCAGTTAAGGTGTAATTTATCTCTAAAACTGAGCACTCACAGCTCCAACTGAAATCAGACTGCAGACATCTCGGCACTCTTAGAAGCTCAAGACTTCAGAGCTCCTTTAAACCACAGGGCACTGCTTGTTTCTGCTACACTGATCAACCAGTTCCAACCTGGAAGTCTCCGTCCTGGCCTAAATCTATTTCTGATCTAGCTCAGCTCAGACCGAGATGCTCTGTGAAGTACTCATGACACTTATAAAGAGGGCAATAGAGGAAGGGAGTGAGATATTTAATTTTCTTGTGGACAAAAAAAAAAAAACCTTAAGGCACATATCTTGGAAGTAAGACTGCTACATTATATTGTGATTTAATGTATCATGCATTTTGCAACTCAATTGACCAACACCATGGAGTAGCGAAGTTTTGAGTAACATGAAGCATTAGCCTGCCATGTATATTGCAAATAGCTACTTCGGCCCTCTCTTTGCAAAGTAGAACAGCCTGGGCTATCATCAATCTATTTCTCATGTAAACCTACAGAAACAGCATCAAACCTCCTCTGACTTCTGGTAATCAGTCTTGCCAAAATTCAAAACCAGGAACTATGAATTACACTCGATACAGCAACAGGCCTCCATGTTCTAATGTTCCCCTCCGGCGGGGGTAGGGGGGTGGGGAAATGTGTGGAATAAAACAGTAACTTCCAAACATGGAATAATAGCCTCTATGTAATTTATCGCCATGTATACCTCATTCTGTGTTGAGAGCATAGACTTCAGGTGGGATGAAAGAAAACAGCATTAAAAGCTAAGTGAAAAACACTGCACTGAAGAATTAAGTGAACTCTGTAACACACCAACAGGCACACTGATAAAAAAGAACAGCGTAGCAATGGCCTAGAAAGGCATAAATGCACTGAGCACTCAAAAAAATTATGCAATATTCACATTCTTTTCACTGTCTTCTCAAAGACCAGCTACTTCTGGGATGTATATTGCTCACATCTTGCCACTTCTTTCTTTCACTGCAGTCTTGAAAAGCTGTGTTAAATTTCCCAAGGGCTCATCATTCAGTAAGTATGCCTGTTACAACGTACTTCTGTGCCTCTGCTACAACAGCTATTTCAACAAATAAGCCACATAAAATTCTTAACAAATCTACAATTATAAGAAAACAGAAGAATTATTAAAAGCCAATGCAACAGATTAAATGGCTGACCACAGCTTTTGCAGTCATTTAGCTGCTAAACCCCTCCTTATTGTCATCTAATCAATTGACTTGAGGGGGTTTGCAGAATTTATCGTAATGCTACAAATGCGAAACATATTTAATTCTCTATTCTTGCATGCTTTCCACAATCTATTACAGACATTAAAATGAGCATAACACACTTATTCTAATAAACCAGCACATTGTAAAAATGTTTAACTTTGGTGTAATTGTTCATAAAAGACTTGGTCACATTTTTTTATATATATATATATAAAAACATGTATTTTACACATACATATTTATATAGCCATACCCTAGGAATGGAAACATTCAGAGAATACAGCTGGGCAGAGAGCAGAATTGATATATTGCATAGATTTTTAAGATCAACAAATTAACTTCTAATATGGAAAGAACTCCTGAAAACTATAAAGACTTGTCAAAGCAAGATTCCTGAAAGAAGAATGTGAATCAAGCTATTAACTGGCTTTGGTTTTGACTTTACAATATGAAATAAAATGTAAGACTAAAAAGTCAAATATTTATTTCCTGTCAAAAAAAGAAAAAAAAGGAAAAGAGTTTCAGTATCATCTCTTCCCTTCCCTCAGTTAATAAAACCCAGTTAAACTGACAGTTTTATAAGTATTGCAATTTTGGCAGAACTATATTTTTCTGAAAATTATTTATCAGAAATGGAATGCAATCCTCTCCACTATGTAAAGACAACCAACATTTATGTAATCTTACAAACCACCTAGAATCCTTCACTTGAGAGCTGGAAATTCAAGTGAGACAAATGAAACAATCTCCTTCCAACCTACATATGAAATATTCTTGTCATGGTTTGTTGGGGTTTTTTAAACTACACAAAAAAAAAGTGAAACTTAAGCAGCAAGAAATAAAGGCACAGAGGATGCTGAAAAAAATTGATAGACAAGGATGGAATTTGACTTAAAGGCAGGTAATGAGATTGATTTTTTTTTTTTTTTTTTTTTAAAGCTGGATAGAGATCTAGCTACTAAACTCCTAAGTTCACAAAAAACTCTATGGCCTACTTTCTCCACTTGTTTTAAAGTCATGCCAAAAGGCCCAGGCACCTGCCCTGCCCTCATGAAATATATTTCCCCAAAGATTGTGCATTAGAAGTCTATCAGACACACGCTCCATAACATAGGCAATGACACAGAAATCATGTCTAACTGGTGCCATAATAAAAACGGAATGTGTGCTAAGGAGCCCTGCCAAAGTACAAACCCTGCACTGCAAATAGACACCGTCCTTTAATCTCTTCATTGCCATTTCTTTTCTAATCTAATTCACTTCTCAGCATTTATGCTGCTTACCTTTTGCATGCCTCCCAAATCAGGTAATACAATTCAATTTTTACAGTCATTTGTACATTCCTATTCCCAGTGATGCAATGACTACATTGAAAGCATTGCAGTGAACTTAAAGAACAAGGTAATTTTGGCAACAAAATGTCTGCATTGAGATTTTGTATTCTTTTTACACAAACATAAATTTGGGAGCAAAACTGAGTTGGCAGTATGCCTTTCAAAATTTTTAGTTTGGATAATAGCTTTCCAAATTTTAAACAGGTCAAGCAAACCATACAGGGAATTGTATGTTGTTTACAGGTTGGATTAAATACATTTGTCTTATTAATAATGAAAAAAAAACCTTAGCTTTTTAGCAATGCAACAGAAACAAGTATTTCAAACTACCACATTAACCCTTTGACTGAAAAACAACACTACACAAAAAGTAAATAGCCTAACACCAAGGTTTGTCTTCTGCTTGTGATGTGTCACAAATTACATTATGGGTTATGTAATGCACTATATGTTTATTCTGGCTCAGATTATTTCCACCTGTTTCATTGCTAGCACCATCAGGTGCATCCATTTTCCATTTAATTAATTCACCCCATCTCCTAGGATTGCGAAGCAGCAAAGTACTGACAAGAACCCTGGTTCTTTCCTTTCTTGGATATAGAAAAAGAATCTAGACACAGAGAGATTTTCCTTTTAAGAACAGAATACAACATTCACAAGTAAGTATCTGGGGAGAACACGTGTTGTTCAAAGCAGCTAAAAATAGTATAATCAACAAGCATATGTTTAACTGGGAACCTTCCTAGATTCTAAAAGTAACATTATTCTTTAAATCCAGTGTGGATATGAGTACTCAAAAACTGTTTCATTTTTTTAATGGCAATGGAGCAAGCATATTCAAAGTGTCTGCATATAAATAAAGCAAATATCATATGTTACATACTGAACTAGGCAGATTCCCTTCTTGTCATCAGTCTTCGATTCCCTCCACCATGTTATTTTTCTATTCTTACAAATTCCTCAATACACTACAGCTAAAATTTCATTCATCCAAAATAAAGATTTTTTTTTTCCTTTAATTCTCTGCTTATGTAAAAAAATAAATCTTCAAGAGGGAATTTAGTATGGCACAGCAAGTTAAACCACCTGTAGTTCTTTAAAAATAGTAACTGCTCTAATGGACTCACAAACCCTGTTGCCTTCATAAATGTAAGAAACGGGGTGAGTAGATGGATGTACATTAATGAAATCATCTGCTTATCTTGATCACTAAGGTTGCTTTGTATGGACTGGGGCAAACCAGTTCTTTCACAACCCTCCTCCTCTCCTGGATTTCTCCGTATTATCTGCTTTCAGATCATAAGATGCATGAGGCAGAGGATCGCCCCTTTGTCAAAGCTGGTAATAGGATCTGGCAGAACTAAGCCTGCAAAACCGTGTGGCCTCTGAATACTACAATAATAAAAATAGTTCAGATAGACCTTTTAAGTTGCTAAGTCCAATTTTGAATACACAACGCTCCTTGTATAGAGTGGAACATTCTAAAACAATATCCTGGAGCCCTAGTAATGAATTTTCCCACTTGCAGAAAGCACTACAAAAACCATAAGCTTTTGAGCCCCCTAAATGGAACTTAAGTGGTGCACAAACATTGACACACAGTACACGAATGAATTCTACTTCAAATGTATCAATGTGAAACACAAACCAGCTTACAATGAGTGCTGCCACCTCTCCAAAGCCTGTCTCCATAACAGGTACCCTGCATCTCTCCTGATATTAAAACCTTTTCATAAAGTTTTAGCTCCAAGTGTCACACAACTGCACAAGAATCTCAGGTTTTCACCTTCAGAAGACTGGTGACACACTTAAAGAGCATCACCTCAAGACTACGTAACCTAATCAGAAGCCTGAGGCCAGAATACAAATAGAAACAACCTATAATTAAATTCTGAAGAATCTAATGAATTTTTTTTAAATACTTTACACATCAATGCAGCATTTTCTACCAGATCTGTACCAAATTAAACCAGTATTTTTTCTGTAAGAAAAGAATGATCTAATACTTTAGTTTAACATGGTATTCTTTTAAATTATTAGAAATGAGCCCAAAGAAACTAAAATAAGCTGATCATGTAAAAGCAGACATCCAGGGACCAACATCTGTTTAATTACAGGGGTGAAGAGCCCTCTACTTTCACTGATATTAAAGGCCAAAACACTGCTATGGTCTTAAGCCATATAATTTGTTCTGAGATTAAGTGAACTGTCATTTCCACCAGCTCTCAGAGCACATTCTTATTTCCCTATAACCGTTAGAGCCCTCAGTTTTAAAAGTCATAGGCATTATGTTTTTTCTATAGAAGTTACACAATAGCCTACACTTGCACACCATTTAAAATCCAAAGAGTATTTTACAACCCAACAGAAACTAGTGTTACATTCACTGCTGAAAACAATCCATTCCCAGGACCAAAACTATTTGCCCCAAAGAGAAGACGATTCAATCTGAGAAACAGATTGATGAAAAAAGCCCACATTTAAAATGGTTCCTCTACTTCTTGTTCATAAACATTTTTTACTGAGCTGAGAGAATATAAATACATGAGACACAGTCCTTAGAAGTCTGCTTATATTGCCAGCAGCTTTTCTAGAACTTTTACCTTTAATTGAAGCTATCACTACCTTTCTCCCCACTTCTCATAAACGTTTTGAAAATAAGAGCTCCAAAGCTCAAGTTCTCAGTGACAGGAAAAGCACCCTGAATACAGTCTGGGCACCAAGTTCTAACACCTGTTGTCTCAGACTAGATCAAATAAGCAACAACAGCTTTAAACAACCTGTCCCAAACCCATTTTCTTCCTCCTCAGCCAGGGCAAGTAATACCTTTATCTATACAGACTTCATACACTTGCCAAAATTCTCATAAGATGAATAAAACAGAAAAGAAAAAAAAGGTAATTTTAAGGCAGTAAGATGTCATCCAAAGTCACAGTCTTACCATTATCTTTGCCAACGTGCTGGTTCACCATCCAATCCTCAGCAGCCAGCCTGCCCACCCACAGCGGCCTGTCCGGGCCAGCACAGCCGGGGCACAAACACAAAGCCCATGAGCACAAGCTTAATGCTGGAGTCAGAGTTATGGCATAATAAAAGAAAGAGTTCTCTGGAAGAGCAACTGTAAGAAGCTATACGTACACTGTACGATGGTTTAAAAAAAAAAAAAAAAAAAACCTAACACCAAAAAAAGAAAGGGGAAAAAAAAAGCCAGAAGCTCACCAAAAAGCTCATCTAGGATTTTTCCTAAAAACACGGCTAACTTTACCTTCATAAGGAGTAAGACACAATAAAAGAACATAAAAGCTCTACCTGTACTGTACTTTGGTATTTATACCCTCAAGACTAATCTATCCCAGCTGTGGGGACTGCATGCCCATTAACAGGTGGAGTAGATCAAGTGTGCTCCTGGAGTTCATCTTCCTACATAGTTTCACTTGAAGGGAATCTACTTAACCACGCTGAAAAAGCCAGTGTACTTTCAAAAGTGCATTCCTCATCCAGCTAAAATGGTGACGTGAACAAAACTGTATTCACCAAAGGATGTAATGAAATTAATATTTAGCATGCTAATAATGAAACAACCTCACTTTTAAAACTTTTCAGTATTCAACTTTTACCTATGAACTCCTTTCAGCTCAGTAGAAATGCCTAAAAACATTTATAACAGTTTAGGATCTGGAGCTACTACTACCTGACAGTCACAGCCTGTCCTCAACACAGCTCAGGTACCTTGCAGAGAATCTCGTCTCAGATTTTAAAGTTTGCATTTATTAGCACTGTCAAACCATCACCTCAGGATGGTAAGTCCAGCGTTAGAAAACTAAATAAAAAATACTGCTGTCCCAAAACACTTAAATTGCTCTGATAGATTAAATTTGGTTTTTAAGAAGTGGTAAGTGATGTAACATAGCTTCAACAGGCGTTAGGTCAGATTGGGAAAGTAGATGTAAACACTGCATAATGCGGCTCAGACACATTCACAGAAATAATCATGCAATCAGGTATGCTCTAAACCAAATTGGTGTTTCCCTACCATCTCAAGAGCCCATGGGTGCAGCAGAATGAAGGGAGTGCTGAATAACAGCTTGGAGCTCTACCGGGGCCCTGTGCGCCATCCCCTCGCCCTCCAACACACCCACCCGCACCCCTTAAATCAACTCGTTATGGGATGTGACCCACCTCTTATCAAGACTTAGCAATACCCTGGCTGATCATTAGTGAAGGACTTTAACAATGAGTAACTCAGCCAGTTTACTCTCTTACTGCACCCGATACGAGTCTGGAGCCTATTCTGCAGTACCCTTGAGCTGTTGCAGGCAGAAACATTAGCTATTTCAAAACTGAATATCCTATTCCTTTGTGTATAAACAGCAAACAGACAAGCCTATGAAACTCTGGGTGTACTTTGTTGTTTAACAAAATAAGTAAACATTTCACCCTAGAGGTTGAACTGTTTTCCACTTCCACAAATTATGAATATACATTCTCTCATTCAACCGCTCTTTAATAAGACAGGAAAGTTTCTAAATACAGTTTCTGTAATCAATTGTAAGGATACATTTTACTTCTGTACACGGCTGGCACAGGAGCAAGATTAAGATCTATTCACTTTAAGCCATTAGCATGTCTCACTTTAAAGAACACAAACCCAAAGACAAATTATCACATAGACAGCCAATAAAGGCAAAAGTTTATATGCAGCTTTATTAAAGCAACTGTAGCCATAGAAATGATAACATCTTTTGATTACCCCCACAATTTCAATATGGGGGCATGAAAAATATTATTTTTTAACTTATTTTTTATTAAAGTTATTTCTAAAAGCAATCAGCTTGAAATAAATATTTTTGATTGTGGATGTGTATCAACCTCTTAGGTAAAAGAAAATCAGAGTATTAGATGTGAATGCAAGAGACACTGCTGCTTTAAAGAGCTTTAAAACAGCGTGTAACTTTACAAATATTGAAGTGCCTTCTCCTATGTTTATATATACAGAGAAGAGAAGCCAGGGGATTAGGTAAACCCTGCTCAAGTAAAGAACATGATGTGTAACGTCAACATTAAAAAAAAAAGGTACCTGGATTTTAGCTGTTATGTTCATTGACAACATCTAAATAAGAAAGTAAGTTTTCAAGAACAATAATACCTCTTTCTGAAACCATCTGAAATTATCGCTGATTCTGAAACCAAACTCCTTATTCAGATCTTAAATATAAATTTTGGTGTCTAAACAGCTGTTTTGTGCAAGTCTTGACCTAAGTTCCACATATTAACCTAAACAACTGCTGTGTGTGAGTTTTCTTTTAAAATTATGCATAATTTAATAACAAACAAAATGCCATCAACTGGAAATCAGAAAAATCAAATGTTCTTTTCTTCCACTCCTGGAATCACATTTTATCATTCAGCTGGCAACTCAAAGATACCAAGGTTTTCCTACAGCACATATCATTTAAGTTAACATTAACATTTTATCACTTAAATCATAGAGGCAGAGTAAAAGCTCCACACTTTGGACAGCATTTTCCACTTCTGGTAAATTAAAACTTTATTATATCCTAGGGGCACATTCTGGCAAAGCAACGAAAATTATTTTTGCAAATATCAAAACTGTTAAGTTTTTAGTGTTGTTTTCCTTTAGGAACAACAGATCCATGATACAAATTCTGCTCTTCCGACTCATGAAAAGACAACACTGTAACTTACACATACAAGGCATAGTCAGAGGAGTAAAACCAGCATTTAGTCAGGTAAAATTTTGTATGACCTTAAACCAAAACCCAGACCCTCTCTCAACTGAAGACATCATTCCCTAAGCATATAATCCACGTCTCTCTAAAAAAAGTGCAACATAACAAATGGTGACTATAACCTCATCCTGGGGACAGGAGAAAAATAACATTACAGTAAAGGAAGAAAGGAAACGAGTACGCATTATAGCTGAGAGCCTTAAGTGATATGAAAATAATGTGAACATAAACCCCGCAGTCCACTGTTTCTGATGCTGAAGGCATCAGAAGACTTTGGATACAAATGTATCGAGAACAGAAGAAAACTAACACAAAAAGCTGGAAAAACTTCCCACATAACAAAATCAATTTATCAGAAGTGTATAAGCAAAGCGTTAAAAAAATTCTCTCATGGGGAAAAAATGTTTGCACCACATACAGACAGATCCTGCGATATTTTCTCCTAACTAGGCTGTTTTTGTGACTAAAAAGGAAAAGGAAAAAGGAGGATTTTTCCTTTGGTCCGTAAAACCCAAGCAGAGTTTATCAGCTTCCTTATGAAACAATATTTACAGTATGATAACCTAGAAAATGTAAAAACATCACACAACATCTGCCTCTTGATCAGCAAACTCACTTTCAAAAAAGTGATGTCAAATCACTTGCAGCCAAAGGATTCACCGTATCTGAAAGCATCTGAAGTGCTCTATACCAGCCATGACCATTACAGGTCAAAGAAGCTAATAACCCTTTTCAAGTAATTTCTGTCCCCCAGAATACCCATGCATAAATCACAACTAAAACGAGTTTAATAGAGTTCATACTAGAAAAAAATTACAAGATGCTTGAACAAAGAATCACTCTAATATATTTCACTTTACTTTTGTAATATTAAGGTCACCATTTGCAAACAGGTTTTTTAAAAAGACATTATCAGTAATAATGTTTCCCCTATACTTAAAACAGAAAATGAACCCAACACCAGTAGTGCTAATCTCATTAATAATAGCAAATTTGAAGTGAGTCACCTTTTTAGTTTAACAAATAAGAGCTAAACTATTACATAAAAATGTTAACGATATCATGAAAATTGAATGAAATATAACAAGAAAGATAATGCCAAATATTTAGTCAGCATTTGCTTGGACAAAGCGGAACAAAACTATTATAAATTTATTCCTTGGTATACAAAGAGCAATAAAAACTCAACACAGTACACCTGTATCTAACAGTTATAGTGACAAGCCACTCAAATTCTGGCCCAGTTGTTGTGTTATGCTGCAGTTGTTGATGATGTTACAGTACTTCTCAATACTCTTCTGGCCTGGTGATGAGATTTGGGGTTTTTTCTCCACTATACATCAGCAGTTCTGATATTTAAATTAGGTAGTGAAACTAACTAAGGACATGCAAAGGGACTTCCAGGACTCAGGGCTGCAGCTGCACATGCGTGTCTGTCCTGCAGGTGATCCACGGGGCAAGGGACCTTTGCCAGTTCCACTAAACGTGTTCTTACTGCGGTTCTAAAACAAGAGCCAATATTTACCATTGCACATCAGCTTGCAGGAGAGATGCCATAATAGGATATTATCAGCAGTTCAAGCCCTCAGATTTTGATTTTCAAGGGGGGGCCTGGCAGAAGGTGTAAGTCTTGACTGGAATGGAAACATAACCTTGTGTGACTTTTAAATATTATGTTTCTAATGTTGAAATCCCAGACATAATGGCCACAAGCCAAGTAAATACACCTCGCTACAATAAAAGGAAAAAGCTTTTAAAAGCTTAAAATGTTAACATAAGAATCAGTAAAAAAAAAAAATCTGATTCATCTAGAACGCTGTGAACACCTAGGCCTGAGTCCAAAACCATTGAAGTTATTAGGACTGCCTCCCTCTATTTCAACAGGCTTTGGATAATGCTCTCCATTTCTATAACTCTCAAACAGACAAACACACGCAATACATCATCTCAAAGCAAACTGAACTCAACACATTTCAGTGGCAGCACATTCATCTAAACAGAACCACGCATACTATATATGGGAATAAAGTGTTCCTCTCAAAGATGCAAGCCCAATGTATTCTCAGGCTATAAATACCATCAGGATTCAAAGTGAGCCCTTCCTGACCAATACATCTCTGACAGGCATGGAAGATGGGTATCTTTCCTTCTCATTTATTCATCCAGCTATAGTATTGGTAAAAGTGCTAGCAAACTTCTGCTGCACTTCCACCTTCCGTTGTCACCCAAGGTGACCTATGTGCCATGGACCAAGTGCTCACACTAAACAAACCATGAAATCTAATTGGGAATTAGTGTATTTAGCCCTGTGTAAAGTTGGCATAAATGCCAGTCTAGTCTTGTGATCTAACGGAGTTTTGCAGCCCCTCCACAGCGTGGGTGGAAGAGTCAGGCATTGTAGTCCTGTGAGGAGCAGGGAGCTGGACTCGATGAACCTTATGGGTCCCTTCCAACTTGAGATAGTCTGTGATTCTAAGCCTTCAACCATGTAGCAGCATTTGAACTCATTACAGAAACACAGCATTTTATGATAGCTTTTTAAAGTATAGTCCCCTTCCTTTTGTCACTGAAATGATATGTGGGGGAGAAAAATATTTTTTAACCATTAACACCCACACATAATGTTTCAGCAATCTTTCCCTTAGAAAACCTCCACAAGCTGTATTCACCCTGTCCTTCTCAGACCTCTGATAATTCCATAATTTTCATACATGTAAAATACATAATTTTATGCAATATGACTAGGTATGTTTAACAGAACTGAAAGGATACCCCATCCCCTAATTTCATCTAGAGTTATTCTATGTTTACATCTCACCAGGTTCTCTGGAACTGCTGCCCTACAATCTCACACTACAGAATGCCTCACCGCTGCTGAACTACAGCCTGATCTTGCTGAGGAACTATTACAAGTCAACCCTGAAATTTACATATTTTTTGTCAATCTGAGTTGGATTCCACAGACTAGCAGAGCCAATCTCTGAAAGAACACTGACCATTGCTCTGTATTTTGCCTGCTGACTAGAGATTACTGCTTCTTTTTAGGATTTGTCCCAGGAAGGAAACTCAATGACTAAGATTGACAATCCACTTTCTTGCAATAGTACAGGACAGACACGGACCATCATTGCTTTTTAAATTATAATCATTAAGTCCTGTCCCTGTAGAGATTATACTCAGGACTAGCGCGCTCTAAATTTTCAGTGTTTCTATCTCTGGGGCTGTAAACTGCCCTCATTCTGCATTCAGAAATCCCACCACATCAAAACTGCGGACATAGATCACTGTTATTTAAAAGCTTTTTGTTCTCTGTTACCGGCATTTCTTCTATTGAGCTAAACTGGAAAAAATTGTGAAATCTAATGGTTTCCAACCAGCATTTACAGATTTGCAAACGCACGAGAGCTGCAAATTCTTTCTGAGCGTAGATTTTCTCCTCAAATGTATGCGCTGCAAAGCCTTGAAAATAAGTATGATACTGCATCAAAATAACATTTTGGTTGAGATTGTTCAGTTTACAGCTTAAATCCTCGCCCATGCATTTTCTCTTCTGCATGCATAACCAATTTTAGCATGTGTTTATAAAATGTGAAATCCATTATGAGCTCCAGAGAGCCAAAAGTGTCTTCCTTCCCACAGCGTGGAAAACAGCAGCACACACCTCTCCATACTGGTGCCTTTTTTCGCTTGTAGAAACACCAACCGCAAAGAGCGGCGAGTACCTTTTCTTTTGGTCCTTGACCTCTCCACCATGTCCATCTCTTAATTAGCAACCTGTCCGGTGGGACGCTCACAGAGTAATTACGCGCAGACCACCTGATAGCCATGAGACAGGAAGGATTCGGTGCCTTGAGCCAGGCTGCACATGTGACTAACGAGTGAAATGCATTACAGCCCGCTGCTAATCCCTTGAGCCTTCCAGTTGTTCATACGCTTCTGCTTAGTACATCTTCGAGAGAGTCAAGGTGAGGTTTCCACATACAGACTTAAATGAAGGGATCTCCTGCATTACATGTCCACACACGCCTTCCCATGTACTTTCAATACTTTTCTCAACATATAGTGCCTTGGTTTTATTTTGTTTCTTTAATTTTTATTTGGAGAGGACATTTATGCAAGTATGCTAGGAAATCAACAAACCTAGCTATACGAGAGCCAGTTCGGTAGAAATGCTGCTTCTTTTAGGGAAAACTTAAATTCTTCCACTTACAAATTTTCTCAGGCCTTAGAGGTCTGGATGAAAATTCTTAACTTTTCAAAGAAGACTTCTGCAAATATTGTACTTCCAGTAAAAATTGCATTTTTCTATTCAAAACAAATGGGAATGTTGCTTGGTTTCTACTGACCAAATCTAGCACTGTATAGTTTTTTAAACTTCCAAAATATGTAGACAAATATTAAAGAAGACTACTATGACTTGTAATTTCAGACTAGCAACTGCTATCTATAATCACAATGTAATTTCATTCTATGTTTACGAGTCCTGGGTTGAGGGGAGGAAAAGGTCTTCAAAACACTGAAATCATTCCAATGGGAGCATAGCAATACATTCTACCTCCTAGAGCCCTGAAGGCGTGAGGTAGATAAGAGGTACCACTCTTTGGGGAACCAAGGAGCGGTGATATAGGGTCCAGTATCACATTCTTTGGAAGGATACAAATTTCACTTCATTCTGCACTGGCCAGCTTCAGGAGCTGGCTGTGGCCCGAACTTGTGCTCTCTCATTCCACTGCTCCTTCTTCTTGTTTAAGAGTTTATTCAATGCCAAAAGATAGTTAACAGATAATGTCAGTAGAAAATGCCCTTCAGGAGCATAGAAAATGCAGTTGCAGATCCATATAATCAGAAGAACTACAGATTGTATAACATGCATTTAGCCACTGTGTGCACTGTGTACTTCACTATGCATATTTATTTTCTTTTTCTGTTATTTCCAGAAACAAGAGCAACTAATGGTGTCAGAGTCCAGCCCACTGAATTTCAGTCTGACATTCTACTTCCCATACACAAACAGGAATGAGTTGGTCAAGGGACAAAGAAAAAGCAAAGAGAAGACACGTTCTTTAACGGTATCTAAGCATTCCTAAAAATGTAGATGTAAACACTGAGGAGAAAAACAGCATTTGTTAAATCTCTGCAATATGACTGTAGCTAATTTTGGAAGAATTACATCTAAAATTATGTATCATATTAAATAAAGGAATACAAGGGCTTCAGTTGTAATGACTCTCACATTACATGAAACACTGACAACACAAGTCGAGATTTACATTTTTCTTTTTGACGGATTTTAAAAAAAATGTCATCTCACAAAGCAAGCATGGAGCATAAAAATCCTAAAACTTCAGCAATCATTTTTAGTACATTATTAATATTAATGTTCTATTTATGTATGATAACATAAATTAGATATGGAATTTTAAGGGGCAATGTTTATCATTCTGTTACCAAAAGTTTTCATATTATTGACTTACAGTATCTTGACTTTCTTATCTCCAAGGAAAAAAAAAAACCAAAACACTCTAGTGAAATTTCATACCACAAAGTGTTAAACTGTTTATATCACATTTTTAAATTCCAACCTTAAATTCAATGAGTTGGGGGGGGGGGGAGAAAAAAAATGTTCTAAATCCTTCTATGTAAAGTGTTACATCCCAAAATCAAGTTGACAATCACGGACAAATCTGAGGAATACAATGTTGTGCTTAGAATACAGCAGGAAAAAAAAAGAAACTTTTTGCCGTTCCTTGCAATAACATATACAGACACGGGTGTTAGCACAGTAACTGGGAATTATTCACGTGTATATGTGAATTATTCAATAAGAAGCCACAGAAAGTAGACATGAGAAAGATTTCATTTAGCTCACTCGCTGGGACCACTCTTTAGGCAGATGGTGAGACAACGTTGGATAACCCAACTCTGCTACAACCTGCAGAGCAGCAGAAGAGGCAGCACAGGGAAAGAAAGGTCCTAACATGCAGAAAACTTCTTCAGTCCCACAGCAGGAGGAGCTACTTCTTGTAAAATGGCTTTTGCTGGCAGGTCCAATACAGTCGCCATAGCATATATACGCATTCACATTTTTCACCCGCAGCCTCGGCAGCCTTTCCCAAGTTAGCATGCAGCACAAAGCATGTGTTTGATAACAGCAAAGTTTAAGACATTTCCAGTTGTTACTTCAGTTAGCCTTTATACCCTAAATACTAGAAAAGTGTTTTGCAATAACTAGTTACTCCTCACACACAGAGAATTCCCTCCAATTCCCTGCTTTAGCACGTAAGGAATGCAGGATAAGCCCTTGAAAGTTCTTCTTCATCAGAGGCTGGAAAACCCTTGCAAGTGGAATAAATACAATCTAAAAAGAGACATATATCTCCCCCTACCTACAGAGTCCTTTATCCTCCTGCCCTGGGGAATGATATTCATGGACATAGCTACTTCAGGTCTCAAACATGAAATAAACTCAAAGCTTACAACCTGACATAGCCACAATATGTCAGATCGTTGGAAGTGTTGGAACCCCTCGATGATACCTGTTATTTAGCAAACTGATATCCATTTAACCTAAGAGGTTTTAAAGACAATTTGCATATGCCTTTCTGTACTGGTTAAGAAATTAATTGATCTGACTATGTCCCAACAACGGACTATCAGACACTACACGTATGAAGGCTGTGTATAAGTCTCTAACTTTTCATTCTCTCGAGGGAAGAAGCATGAGGTGATAACCTGTTGGATTTTCTTTTTCATCAAGATCCCTGACAGCCCTTGCAGATTTGTCTCACCATGTGGAGAGGAAAATGCTAAATAGGCACAGAAGAAACTGAAGGTAAGTCTTAACTACCCACCCATCCTTGAAAATCTCCTTTTACTGTTGTAGGAAATGGTATTTTACAAGACACGCTTATTATCCCCAATTCATTTGAGCTTTGTCATCATACCTGGCTAGCACCTGTCTAAGAAAGTTCAGGTTTGGTTTTGAAGGAAATAAAAAATGCCTATAGAAAAGTGATACTGCCTGGCAGGTTTCCTGATGCTTACTTAAGGTTGAGTTAAAAGCTTTTACTTATTCCTTATCTCTAGCAATCACTTCTTCCATAGATAGGCCAAGTTCACTCTAACTGTTTTACTTCCAACTGGCATGTGGAGGTTCGTTTAGGCAATCCGAACTGGACACCTACCTCGCTAAACCCAAATACACAAACAAACAAGTACCATAATTTCTCCCACTCTAACTTTGTTTCTGGTTTCCCCTAAGAGTTAGATCCTTCGTACAGCTGGGTTATGCGCTGTATCAAGTGTGTTTAGGGGGGAGGGGACAGGAGAAAGGGGAAGACAGCTCACTGTACGTCAAAGCAAGCCAGCAACCTAGCAACCATATATTAAAAGGTGTGTGTGTTTTTGTGGGTGTCTCTGTGCCAGGAATAACTGAAGCAGATATTATTCCATTTGTAATCCAAAAAATGTGAAAAGGGAAGGGGAGAAACTCCAGCTGCTGCTCTATTTTGGGGTCTGTCAAAATCCACTTTCACAAATACAGAGTCTTAATACTTTCTATCTCATTTGTCTTAAACAAAAATGAAAGTCTGGACCTGAGCAAGTTCTTGGGTTTGGGTTGAAAAGAGACCCTTCGAACCAGGAGCTGACCTTACTTCATGTACTACACTTTCTTCCAGCTGGTCACATGCAAAAATCAAAGGGGCAGAGAGGTTGCCCGAAAGATTTCGCACTTAGGTTAAAAGAACGCTGATCTAGTGCGCTACTTACGAATGCACTCATACTTCTAGATAGCTAGATTTAGTTTATCAAACAGAAGCGTCAAAGGTTCTGAGGGAGCGGAACTAGCTTTAAAAAGATTTACTTGCGTGGGAAGTTTACCTTTCCAATTTTGCCAAAGTTTCTCATTCCACAAGAGAACTGAGAGTTTGGATCAGCGAATACACTCCCACCCCGCCACCATATGCGGTCCCGTGGGAGCATATCAACTCCTGAACCCACCGTCCCACCGCGCGCCTCGCCAAGAGGGCGAGCAGACACCAGGTGTGACTTCCGTGCCACCGGACCAAAACGAGCGTGTCCCTGTCTGGGGTGGGCGGGGGGGGGGGCACGTCTCGGGGCTACACCCAACACCTCGGCCCTCCAGCCACGCTCCGCACGCTGCGGCTCCCCACAGCCCGCGGCGAGCCTGCCCCAGCAGCAGCCAGCACGCTGCCGTCCAGCAGCAGCCCTACGGCCTCTCCTCCAGGGCCACCTCGCCCAGGTGTCCTGGTTTACGAGGCCGGGCTCCCACTCCTCCTCCTCCCCACCACCGCACCAAACCATCACCGGCACCAGGAGGGGAAGGGGAGGGGGAGTTACCTTGTTTTTGACCCCGCAGTGGCAGCAGACAGTCCACAGGTACTTGAGGGTCCTCCACAGCAGGATGATAAACAGTCCCCCAAAGAAAGTGACCATGGATGAGGCGAGGAAAGCCCACCACATGCGCTGTCCGCGGCTATCGCAGGGCACCTCCATGGTCACCGGGATGATGAGCGCATCCATCTTGGGCACATTGACGGGGGAGGAGGACGAGTCTGTGTTGAGATTGTTCGCGTTGATATTGCTACTCATTCTAATGCCGCCGCCGCCGCCGCCGCCGCCGCTGCCGCCCGGGTAGGAGCCGCCGCCGCCGCCGCCGCTGCCATTTGCCATAGCTAACAGCGAGCCGGGCGCGCAGGGGCTTCCGAGAGCTCCTCCCGCCGCCAGCGCCCCCCAAAAAACCCATCACCAGCCATATTGCTGCTGCTGCCGCTGCTGCTCAGCGGAAAAAGGAAAATGATGAAAATAACAAAATAAAAAAACAACCACCCAAATCAAAGCAAGCAAACAAACCAACCAAACGGGCAAAAAAAAAAAAAAGACGACGAAGAAAAGCGGCCGCGCGATCCCCGGGTCCCTCTCGGGAGCCGACAGGCCGGTGAATTCCGAGCGTCCTCCTCGTACGGCGAAAATAATGTAAAAAAAAAAAATTAAAAATAATAATAAAAAGGTAGTCTCCTCCTCAGATTCCCACCCCTTCCTTCTCCCGCATTCGCAGCCCCCACCCCGCCCACCCCCAAAAAAATCATCCGCCGCCACCACCACCACCACAAACTGATGCCTCGGAGCGTCTCTCCAAGATACCCAGCGCGGCAACCCCGCTGGCCTCAGCGGGGATCTCTCAGCCTCCGCCGCGGATCTTCCCGGAGGTGGTCTGTTATTATTGTTATTAGTCTTTAACTTGTTATTAGCGATACTCGGTCCCCCCCGCGCGCGCGCCCTCCTCCTCCTCCTCCTCCTCCTCCTCCTCCTCGTCTTCTTCCAAGTCCAGCCCCTTCCTCT
>NW_010972665.1:4677312-4858382 GCF_000737465.1 Haliaeetus leucocephalus
GGGGGGTGGAAACGCGGCGCGGGAGCGTGACATAAGTATCGAGGAACCGTGGCGTGGGTCTTTCCGCTGAAGGCTTTCTTGGTGTGTCTTTAATTGAGACGGGGAAATACTGCAAAGGCTCCGCAAACGCACCGTAGATTGCTGCACATGCCGAGAACGTTCCTGAAATTAACCCTTAGAAACAGAAATAGCAATTCAGAATGACACACTGGACGGGGGGCGGGGGGAGGGGAGGGCAGCAAGAAAATCTGGATAGTCGTCTCCAGCTTTTTTTTCAGATTCCCACTGAAAAGTGGAGGAATTTATTTTTTATATATATCTATTTATTTCTGTTTGTATATAAATTAAAATCTCCCTTTGGCACATGGTCTGCTCACTCGGTTGCCTGCCCAAACTATTATGCAGATCCTCTTGACATCTTTCCAAGGGTAAGAACCAACAGCCTATGTGTCCATGACATTTCCCCATCTGATCTAGTCACTACACGGAGCCACCATTATGAAATAGTAATCTCTTAACCTTTACTAGTAGTAGTTCCTCCTTCTGCATCTGCCATGGCTTTGTTTATTTTTGTTTTCTACTTAACCGATGGTAATGAGATTTTATGAGTGCTCAAAGCTTTTTATGGGGCCCTCTAACCCTCTCACCTCCACTTTTTATGCAGTAACACCACCACTTGTCTAACTTTGTAAGTTTATCATGATGTCTCACTCTAGTCTGTTCCTCCAGTCTGTTCCTTCAAGAGAGGGCTTCCTTTTTCAAGAAGGGATTAATAGAGGCCTCTGAATAGAGAAAGCATTAGACAATAATATGGAGGTATATACAACTGAGGAAATACTACATTACCATATCCCAGAGGAAAGCGGATAGTCAGCTACATAGTGCACCTGAAGCAGCCCCTTCCCAGGAGGCTGTAGTAAGAGGGAATTAAGTGGAGGGTTTCTAGGTGCAGAAAACAAGTCATGTTGAAAAGAAACTGCATGTCACAGCTGCCACGTGCAACCCCAGACTGTGCTGCTGCAGCTGCTACCCCTGCCCCCCTCCCCCCCATGTCTGTCATCACCAACCCTCCCCACAACTAGATAGCCACCTGGGCCACAAAGTGTCATCGTGGCAGAATCACACACTTTGGGACCTGGCCTCAGAACCTCGTCCTGATGGTCATTTGCTCTGAGTTTCTGGGTTGGTGTTCAAGGAGCAGCCTTTTCACGGCTGCACGAATACCTAGGGATCCTTTTATCCATCAGCAAACACCAGGAGTGGAGCAAGGGCAGGAGCGTCGTAACACAGCCACTCGATGTCTGATCTTCAGAAGTGCCGGGTACTTACAGACGCTCTTACAGCTAATGGAAACCACAAGCCCTGTGCACCTCGAAAGACCTGAGCAGTGAGCAGCAGTAGCACAGCGTATCCCAGGGAAGGCTTTTGCACGGTGGGGCTTCTGTATTCTGCTCTGATAGATAACAAGGGCTGGGTCTCTGAAGCCACGGATATGACATACGTCTTCTCTTGCTGTTTGAGAGGGCCCAGGAGATTTGACAGAGGCCACAGTTTGAAAATCTGTTTTCTCACTTTATACATTCAGAAGGTATGAGTTGAAAAGTATTTCTGTGACTGCAGGTGCTGTTGCAGCTGTGTGCTGCAGCCATTGGTTTCATGAGCACTCCAAATGCAAACAGGACCATTAGGCACTTCTAAAATAGCATCCCCATAATACTGTACCCACAAATAAAAAAGGATGGTCCTAATGAAAAATTCAGACTAAAGCAAGCCAAGTGCACCACAGGGTATGGACTGTACTTTAAAATAATTTGCTCTGAACATGTTTACACAACATTTACACACAGATTTGGACAGGGGTAGGAGATTTGTTGTGATCATTTGTAAAAAGCTGATTTTAAGTTCTGCTGCTCAAAAACCATTCATAAACCAACTAACACATACATTAGGAGTTTTAGTTGATAAATTTCACACTATATATCCAGGGAAAAATCTTTCCTGTTATCTGTATAAACAGAACTCCTCTTATTTATACAAATAGGTCTCACTTCTACAAATACTTATGACAAAACTCACATACAAAGGCAAACTCATTGCTATCAACTGGTGAGACTTACATTACCAGTGAAAAGTTTGCTTAATGGGAATTATCTGCTAAAGACAAAGCATATATATAAAGTGGGTAACTGTATTTGGTTCACCGGTTTGTAGACAGAGATACAAATGATACTTGAATGAGTATCACTCAAGTTAAGTACCATTTGAGCTTACTCCTTTATGAATAAGGAAAGGCCTGCTTTCTAGCACAGGTTTTATAAAGGGGAGCTTGAAAGAGCACACCGGGGCTGCATGCTTCATTTACAGATGCAACAACTGCATTTCACATTGCCTTCAGACCAAACAAGGCTTTCCAGCTCTGTTTCCTGGAGAGATCTGTTCCAAGCAAACACAAACTTAAGTGGATTCGTTTTTGGTTTAGTTTTCTATTTAATATTTCAACAAGAGAGTTCAAAATTTACTTATTTAACTGACTACTATTTACAGAACACAATAAACACTGTGTTTACCTGTGTTTTTCCTGTTGCTACCATATAGCATAGTACGGGGGACAATCATGCCAGCTTGACATAAATCCGGAGGGTTTAGTTCCAGAAAGCAGTATTTGGGCAGCAAGGAAATGACTCCTTTTTATGTAAAACGGTTCCCTCTTGTGGATATTCTGTGTACAGTATCACAGACAAAGTATTTAAAATATTCATCAAACCTGGGTCTTTGCAATTAAAGAAACCCCCTCCATTCAGCAATGATCTCAACACACAGGACAGTCTTGGTTCTAGCAATTAAATATACAAGCAAAGGAGAACAAGCTATTGCATTTAATCAGGTATAATTTACCTGCAAAATTACTCATTATCAATAACAAATTATTTCATTAAGTGCAATAAACACAACAAAGCTAAATAAAGTTGCATAACTGTACCTGTATAAATCACAGTGGGTTTTTTATTTTGCATGTATGAGAAAACCTTCTGCACATTCCAATAAAGAAAACCATGATTAAAAAAAGAAGGAAAACATACACTATATAAGGAAAAGAGGCAATAGCAGCAAAACAGGCAAGATTTGCAAGGGTCCATGTAGTAAGTACTGAAGACAGAGAAACTCTTTGGAAAGATAAATCTTTCCATTAGAACTAAAGAGTCCAAGCAAGCAAGTAGCACAGCTTCACTGATGACACAATATTGCACCAGGGATTAATTTGGCATGACAGTTTAAAAAAAACCCATATGAATGGAGTATCAGTGTAAGATTTATATGTTCTCTGAATGATGACTACATTATACAAAGGATATTTTTTTTCTTAAGAAATGAAATCTGACAGAATAAACATGTACTTCCCAGTTTTGCCAAAAGGCATTTGGTCTGAGACTGGGGAAATGATAGAAAAAATTTGCATGTTATTATCATGAGGGAAATTATTTTTAAAAATGCTAAAAGCCTTTATATACCAATATACCATAAACTTGTTTGCCACTACTTGTTTGTTTAATGGTTACATATAAAACCTTCCCATTTGGTTAAAGGTACAGAGTAAATGTTGACCAAGCAGCTTAAGGTTCTCTAAAGGTAAATACTTTCCCAAGGCATTAAAGTCAAAGTTCCAACAATTAGGTATGCATTTATTCTCTGCAACACCAGGCTCCAGGTAGCTACATGAACAAGTCCTAATATGATGCGTTGTTGTTACCTTACGTGATAGTTTAACCAGCATATCTAATTACTATTTGTGACTGACAGCCTCCTTCTTTACATTCTTGTTGTCCCTGCAGAGCGTTGGCTTTTATGTAACATCAGTAGCTGTGGCAGAGCAAGAACTTACAGAAGTACAATAAAATAATAATAAAAACTGTTTATTAGTCAAGGGGCTAGACCTGTACTCCTGAGGTCAGTGGGGCATTTGGTCTTGACTTCAAATGATGGAGACACAATATCAACCAGACTTTACATATAATCACAGATGTCTTGCATAATTAACTCTGAGCCTCGCTTTAATACTATTCCTTACTATTCCTACTTTGTCCTGGGAGAAGTGTGAAAAAGAATACATTTTTAGTGATTAGATGGATACTGGAAACAAAATCATATCATGAAATAATTCTGAGAGATTTTTGTTGTAATGCAAAATGTTTGCTGATGTAAAACGCACGCAAGCATGGATCTGCTGTCCTTGTCTTAAAGACTCTAAAGAGGAAATATTTGCAGGAGGTGATACTAATATGCATATAAATGTAGCATGGCAGCATATAACTATATATTTGCATATGACAAATGATTATCTTTAGCATTTGTTCTTTTCATAGAATTTAGTCAAACTATTTCAGTGCATATTAATTGAAAATCCCGTTGAGCTTATTTTGCATCTACCCAATCCCTGTTCAAAGACTGAAGTACATCTTTAGCATGATAATATATTGCACTCTGTAACACCCTCTTATCAAAGCACTTTGCAAATACGAATACATTCAACTTCATCACATCACATCTCTCTGTAACAGTATACATGAACACTATTCTTGGCAGTGAGGTTACATAACGATTTCCTTGAATTAGTTAAAACTTTCATATTGAGATCTATTTTGGCACTTAACCCTGGCAAAATCCTCCAGCTGGCAGGACAAAGACATACCTCAGCAGAATGTTTTAATGGATCACCCAGTCATTCAGAATGATCATGTCCGGAGTACTGCAACCCTTGCACTCAATCCACCCAAATAAAATGTTAAAGAAAATCCCTTGTTCATGTTAATCCATATGGTATGAATAGAAATTTAATACAAATTAGTACTGCAAACATGAAGTATTTTCTTTGGACTTTTTTTTTTCTACAAGGCAATTCTTGGATATCCTTGTATTTTGTTTAATACTTAGACCTAAGCATACTTCCTTGTCCTCATTTTCCTCTTACCAAATGTCCTGAATCACACAGTATTTGGTTAGATGTGATATTTATTGCCAGTAGGACCACTTCTTCTTGGAAAATGAGTGTGGTTTATGCATTAAGGAAGTGTTAAGAAGACATGGCTAGCATCTGAAAAAAGGTGACAGCAGAAATTATGACTTCAGGAGCGATATTAATTAAGCCATATTATATCCTCTGAGGTCTGTAAGTGCATTTAATAAATATCAGTCCACATTCTTAAAAGCACTCTTGACTCCTGCGAATCAAAGCCTGTTTATTACTGTTTGCGCTAATGATTTTTCCTTCCAGTCAGGGATTTTGCCACAGGAGAGAAGAAAGTAGGAAGATAGCAGTGGACATTCTGAAGACAGAATAGTAGCAACCACTGTTAAAACACAGGTAGGCTAACAAAGGGGGTACAGAAATAGCAGTTAAACAATGCATCAAAACAATACCCAAACCAAAAGACCTTTAAAATGCCTCTCCCCTTTTTCAGAGTGCACCCTGAGGTCCATCCAAACCATAGAGAGAAGGAGCAAATGCTTCACCCTGTACTGAATAATAAGGAGAGAACAACAGAGAAATAAGTTATGATGTGAAGTGCTGCACGAAGAGCCACCCCAGAAGCAGGGTAGAAATACTCTGACTTTGCTTTGTGTTGATTCTGTTGGGTTGCATCAAATCAGGACAGCAACAGCACCCTGCAAACATATCGGTGCAATGCCAGGACTTCCTTCTGCACTACTTTGCACCTTTGTTTTGGGGAAGCAGCTCTCCAGTTCTTTGTATAAATACTGGCATCCTTTGGTCCTTCCAGCTAGGCCCAGAATCTTCTAATGGAGTAATACAGCAAATATTATAGTAGTACAGCAAATATGTACTACTCTGTGTGCCACCATCCTGAAAACGCAAAGCAGTGTGAGTGTGTCTCCCATACCCAAGTGCAGTTTCCAACAGTGGTGTTCCCACTGCGGCTATGGCTACGGCTACGGCTACTAGCTACAGACAAAGCATTCCAGAGCTCCTCGGGTATTGCCATAGTGATCACGAAGAGCAATACTAATTTTTTTAAAAGTCATTAATTTGGGGGCCTAAATGGTTATTGTCTCATCTTTTAGTATTTTTCCATTCATTTTAGTTGCTATCTTGCATACTGGAAGTGCATAGGCCGGGTAGCTTGCTTTAATTGCTTCTGGGAACCATTTGGCTTTGACTCGAGACCCTTCTAAGACATGTCTAAAAGGGAAGGGAGGGAAAAGAAGTTTCATTGGAAAATATGATACGTCTAAAGATGCCTGTTTGCATTGGGCAATTCCCTAAGTCTAGCAGCCAACTTTGCCACGTGGCACTTGCAGAGAGATGCTGCTTTCAGAATCGGAGCCCTACAGTGGAAGCTCTGCCAGTCATTCCTGAAACCAGCCACCAGCCTTAACGTACTGTAGGGCCCCAAAGTCTGTGGCATACAGCTGAAAAAAATTACTTGGGGAGAAAAGTAATAGTAGCAGGACTGCACTGCTGCTCTACTCCGATTAGGCCAATGGAAATTTTTATAGAAGTCAGCTAATTGTGAAAAACAAAGAAGAATGTACTGAAACCAGCCACTGAGAAAAACAGCTCTGAACACTAGCTACTTTAATGTCCACCAGGTGTAAATCTGCCTAACGCTGAAAAATCAGACATCAGGCATACTAAAATCATAAAGGGGAGACCATATGCTTACAAGCAGCCACTCGATGTATTTGCAGCTTATTGTGACACTTACACTTTATTCTCCCCAGGATATATTCACATTTAGGAACTTGGTGTTTATTTTTCACAATAACCTCAACATGATTTCAGGAAGAGCAGTATTTGCAATGATCCACTTTGCTTTCTTGTCTGTCACGCTTGTCTGGAACTGAATAGCTGAGAACTGGAAATTTGCAGCTGAAAATAAATTGGAACAGAAACAAATCAGGACCACTTTCATTATCAAACATCAGCCCATACAGTAAGGTTTGAAAAGCGGAATCTCAACATAATCAGAAGACGCTCTTTCTCATTCCACTATGTAAGCGTATATCCACCAAAGAGTTTTTCCAGTAGGAGGAAGAGAGAAAACCCAGTTCACGTGCAATCCTGCAAAATGCTGAGCATTCCTGCTTTGATCCAGCAAAGCATTTAAACAGGTGTCTGATGTTATGCACAAGCAGTCTCACAGAATCCTGTAACCAAGTCACATGTTTAAAATTAAGCATGTGGTTTAGGTCCAGGGTGACAAGGCTCAGCACCTTGTACGATTAAGTCACTAGTAAGCTGAAGAGGTTATGTGGGAGTCATGTCCTTAACTGCTTGCTGACTTCATCAGCGCTTATATCTTACTGAGGCTGTATTTGCTAGTGTGCAATATAAAGGTGACCTTTAATTCCAGAATGAATACAGCTTTAGGATTCCCTTTCCTATTTGGATCCATATGTTCTTCAATTGCCAAACTAATGAAAAAATAATACCCAATTTAGTCACAATTTTGGAAGGTTCAGTGATTAACTGATGTTATTTTTTGTATTCCTGATAAAAGATGAACTTCTGGAATACTATTCTAAAGACATAATATTCAGTTTTCTCACTGATAGATCCAAGTATGTCATCTCACAAATCAACGGTGCTGCTAAGGATCAAATATATACCAGTAGTCACAGACACGTGTCAAATGTTGGAGCTCTGCTAATGTAGCAGTCTTATATGCAGTACTAAGCCTGCAGCAGGCTATAAAACAAAATACCCTCAGGCTGAAGTCAAACTAATTGAAGTCAAGGCCACAGTGAATGGCTGCCTTAAAAAGGCAGTATTTTCCAACAGAGCTTATAATATTTTTTCCTATGCTAGATTCAGTGGAATGTTGGGATACTTAATGGCAACCAACAAAATGAAACTCCAGTTATGACCTTCAGCTGCAGCCTCTGGGTGATATAATAAAGGTGGAATGAAGCTTTATTAACTGAATAGTCTCATATGCTGCATCTACTCATATTCGTGACTTTAATTTAATCTGATCTGGGGGCAGATGTTAATTTCTGTTTCCTGACATAAGCTAACTGTAATTCAACCTATGGTCAGAACTTAGGTAAGTTATTTGGGAAGAGGCATGGATTGTGTGTGTCTTATGCAGTGGGTGCAGTTTTACCTTCGAATACAACTCTGTAGCTGCATCAGTGAAAGATACATGTGGATATCTAATAATAATTTACATGTGCATATCTAATAATAGTTAGACACAGGCTAATTTGTAATCAGTGTAGCAATATCTTTGGGGAGAAGCATAATAAAGCATCTATTTTCATAAATGCTCACAGATGGATATCCTGCAGATAATTTTTAATTATTAATTAACATGCAGTTTTAGGCAATGGAATACTAAATTGTATTTAAATGTGAGACATGTTAATCACAGACCTTCCACCTAGTCGCCACCTCAGTCAAGTCTCATTCAAAGTCTCTGACAATAAATGCTTGTGGATTATATTACCTTATCTCTCACACAACAGGTTTTCCCAGCCTCTCCTTTACTAGAAGGAAGTTCACTGCTATACATGTGGTAATACATTATCACTCATCTAACCTCCATATGTGAGAAACAAATATATACAGTGTATTAACAACTGCGGTAGTTAGTTAGAATGCTTTTAATTTTTGCATAGGGGGTTTTTTGCAAGTTTTATGGTAGTTGAACATGATCTGTTTTTCATAAATTATGGCTATTGCTAAATGTGTATTATAAAGTATTACTTAATATTATCAACATTTACTAAGCTTGTAAGCAAGACTTTTTTTTTCCTCTGAATTTCCATAATGTCATATTTCAAGTTTTTTCTTTTTGTATCAAGAAATGGGTAACCTAGAACTTTTTAAGGTCTATAAACTGATGAAACTCTATAACCATCTATGTCTCTTAGGATCAAGACAGCTGAAATGCAAAGATGTGTAAGGTGTTTATCACCCACAACTAAAAAGACAACATTTTAAGAGCTAGAGAACCCTTCAGCCATATTAAGTTTCTATAATTATAGAATCATCAGTACTTCAGTTGTCTGATTGTGGTCCTGGAGGAGCTCTAGTGGTGTGATATTCACGCTAATTTAAAACAAGAAAAATTTAATTAGAGTTTCAGGTATGCCTATACTCCTTCCCATAGACAAAACAGGCTCACTACTAACTTGCTTTCCTAGAAGGAAACTTACCTTCCTTATCTGAAAAAAAGTTCATAAAACACTTTCTCTTTTGTTTGCAGAAAGATTCAGCTATTTGGAGACAGGTAATCGTAAGCAGATTATTTACTAACTGCAACAGAGCAATAGGACAATGAAAGTTTGTCAAGGGTAGGTTAACATTAATATAAATAAATACTGTTTTAATAGACAGTATTTAGACAATGCGCTTTGTTCATTGTGCATCAGGTTAGTCCCCTTTCAGTGACAGGCACTGTCAACTAATCAGGTTGTGTTTAAATCCTGATTGATGTGTCAACGCAACACACTTCTGTGTGCACTGCAAGAATCACAAAGTAATAGATTTAACCATTTTTTTATCACTATCAATAAAATGAAAGACGTAACCTAGATTATGTTAAACTTTTTTTTTTTTAAAAAAGAGGGTTTCCACTGCCTTTTTTCCCAGATGGTACAGTAACTGCTTTCTAACACCAACTGAAACATAGAGCCAACCTTCTTCAGCGGTTTACCTTCCCTTTTGCGAAAGAATTCCTGCCTTCCAGACTCTAATAAATTCAGTGTTAGCCATCTTGAAACATGGAGTGTCATCTCTCCAGTCTTCTCTGGATTAATATCAGGTTTCAGGAAATACTAAAGGCAGAGCTATTTATTCTTTGGACAACCAGATCAGATTTGGTTTACCTTCTTCAGCTTGCTCCACCTTCTTCAAAACTCCCATGTTACCTGGTTCTCACCTTAGACTGATACTTCTCCAGTACAGAAACATTTTTTCTTATCATCCCAGTCTAAGTACAATAAAAATATCCTAGTTCTGTAGTGTGTTAAACCCTCCTAGATGAAGGATGAGATCCTTATGAACTCAAGATACTGAGGATAAAATGTCCCCTACTGAGGATAAGCTGTATGTTAGGAGTCAATGCTTTTCAGTGCTTCTACAATGTGACAGAAGACAGCTCTAGACTTGGCCCTAGTGAACAGGACTACACCAAGCAACATCCAGACAGGGGCTCCACGATGGAAACAGAGACTGAAGGCAAAAAGGTATTCAAATCTGAGATAAGCATTTCAAGTAGCTGGTTACAAAGGAAATGTATGGTGCAGGTTCAGTTATATCCAGATTTTTTTTTTCCAGTTAACAGTCTGAATATTCAGACTGACTTCCTATTAAACTTAGATCCGTTGGATGTAGGTCAATGCACACACGTTTCCTGTTATATTTTCCTCACGATGCCCAGTATCTCTTGTATAATGTGTACATGTTCTTGAAAACTAGACAGAGGCGTTTAAATCTCTTCTAAACCAGGCAATGTAACTATTACTAGAAAGTACTACAGATGGCTGACTAATTGAACCATGGAAAGCATTATCACACCATTTCTCAATTTAGAGCTCATTATTCATTTGAGTTCCATCTCATTTCATTACTGTTATAATTCCATACGAAATTAAAGTGAGTTTCAAATTGACACACCTGCATGAGGTTATTTTGCAGTCTTCTGAACTGCACCTCATTTCCAGCCAGTTCTACCAGACCACTGAAAATAATTATTTATTTATTTGCTTATTTTCTGAGGGCTTGGGATTGTAGCATAGTTACTAGAGCAGAAGCCCTAAAGCCAAGACGTGCATGCAGCCTTGGCTCTGTGACCTTGAGCAAGTCACATGTACTGCAGGGGTTTCATGTTTACTTCTGTGCAAAGAGTATTGTGGGGGTTAATATTTCTACAGCACTTTTAGAGCTTTAGATGAAAGGTACTGTAAGAGCTCAAAGCATGACTTATTAGTAATATATATAGAGAGATGTATCTTTCCAGTTTATGCCTCAGGTATCCAGCATGGGGATTTGTATTTGTACAAAGCTACGGGTCTTCTCCAATAAAACAGACTATAGGAGCTACTTATTTAAATTTCTTTTGCACCAGATTAACTGAATGCCTGAGAGAATGATACTAGGTCACCTTCTTAAAATGGCCTGAATACCAGCAGAAGATTAAGAAATGGTGGGAGCGACTATATTTTGTTACACCGAAAGCATTACAAGCAGAGTGTATATGAGCAAAGTGACATTCACTGACAGATTGAATTGCATTATGATAAACTAAAAATGGCAGAGAGACTCAGTCCGCTGGAATAATAACTCTTGAAGATTTTCCATTTTGATAATCAGTTGATTGACAGGGGGGGTTACAATGAGAAAACGGCTATGACTTTTGGTTTGTAAAAAAGCTGCCTTGTGATCTAATATAGTTTCACCCTTACAACAGTGGCATTATGATCTGCAGCTCTGCTGGTTTTCAAGAATGCTGGATCATTCTTTAAAAAATTATCTCATCCTTAACTTTCCCAGCAGTGGCACAACAGCAGCTGTAACCAAATACTCATCATACCAGATCATACATGATATAGGAACACGAGCTACCTTTCATCTGGCCAGGATACTTACAGTGCCACCCTATAATTAACTGTTGCTGTGACTTTATTTAAGATCATGTGTGTTAAAATATAGTTGGAGTTCCGAGGTTCTCAAGGCCTTAATACTGTTCATTTATGAAACTTGTCTTTCCTCCCAAGTATCGTAATGCAGAGCCTGAGTGTGTGCGTTACTTTAACAGCATTTATAGAAACGTGCATCAGAGAGCAGTCTTTTGTGCTGTGTTAGTATAGGTGAAACAAGGAAAGGAATAGAAAATACCCAGGAGCAGACAAAGCTGCTAGTGGCAGCTTTAGAAGTAGAGAAACAAACACGAGACAATCTACTCCAAGGAAAGACAGGCTGAAAAGACAAAAACTTCACTGAGTTTTTGTTTGTACGACAGGTTACTTTTCCGTATTTTTTTGCCTGGTTTCCTACATGAACAAAAACCTTTGCAAAGTATAATCTCAGGGGTTTCTCTAGTCAAGGTTAAGCAAGTACCAGTTTGTTGATAATGCATCATTTTATTTGAGTGATGTGTCTAACTAATATGGCATTAGTGATATTACTGGACTATTAACCATGAGAATTTGCACTCTATATTAAATTTCTAATATGCCTATGTGTATTTTATGGTTTTTTTAATGAAAGACATGAATGCAATTAAATCTTCACTTAATGTATTGCAGTATTAATACATTACAGGATCGATTTCCAGCATTATATTTCACACCGAATGGCAGTTTGGGGGTTGGGTTTGTGTTTTTTTTTAAATTTGGCTTTTGTGAAAGAAAGGTGAGGGGTAAGAATAAACTTCCTAACTGGCCAATATCAATGTAGAAAGGAAAATATTTTTTCTCCAGGCCTAATAACATCCAGCTGAGAAGGAAATCTACTTTGCTGGTATACTATGAGCTAAGTCAGTCAGTCACTGGCAGCTAGAAACCAGGTCACAGTGGTCTATAGCGATCCTGCTGCTGGATCGTATTCTCTAACAGAGAACGTACATGGACAAAGGTACAAATTGCATCAGCAGCAACAGCTGGGTGAAATAAGATTTAACTGCTTATTGGAACCAGATGGTGGGCTATTAGGAATAGTCTAAAGCTGCCCTGGAGGAGCAGGAACAGGCTTGAGAGCTGCTGCAGCAGGCAGGAACTGAAAGCATTAGTGTAAAGACTTTGCAGGGTGAACATGTTGAGGCACTCATTCCTAATGTCTCCCTACCTCTATTATAAATTTTAAGGGCCGTGAGCAGAGGAGAAAGATACAAATTATGGAAACAGATGGAGAGTCAGTGAGGCATTGAAATACAGGTGCTGTATGAACAGATGGAGTGAGGGGAAAAAAAGGAAAGGAAGAGTGCTGAGAGTCAGTGGACTCTGCCTATCTCTGGATGCACAAAATTCTGCAGGTCTATAACAGTTCAGTCTTGGAGGGGGATTCAGAAATTAATTACATCACTTTTTCGCAGATAGCTCACTCCTTCCCACTAGGGACACTAGTTTCTACCCTCCACCACATGCATTAAACAAGTTGACTTGTCCTTGAATACATCTGGCTGCCAGAAGTTTTTAAAAAAAGTTATCTTGTGGCAGGGCAGAACTAAATCAATATCACTAACTAAGAGCCCTTATCTCCTTAATATCATGGCAATAATGCCTTTTTCCCAACTCTAGACCACCTTAGCTTACAGATCAATTTTAAACACAATGGCAAAGCTGGAATACTCTTGCTTTCAATCCCAAGGCTGATAGTATGACTGTCCTAAAAGATGGTGCCAGTAGAGGTATTCAATTTGGTTAACCATCTGATAAACTTAGACTGCATTCACCAACTGCCAAATCCAACATCACCTTCCTATTACAGAGCAAAGCACAATCTCACTGTCTGACGTTAATTACATCAATTTCCTTTTTGTAGCAAAAGGACAAAACAGAGCTGTTATTTATCGCCAAAAGAGTTGTTTCATGGCTTAGAAAACTGTGAGGTAACTCTTAAATTCAAAATTACAGTACATTTCCTTTCTACCTTTGCTGATTCAGCACAAGGAAGCGTGATTATGAATGACAACATTCTATAGCAGAAGTGGCTCTGTGAAACCCACCAGGTTTAGCTTAACAGTGGTCCTCGCTGGTAGCAGTCTGGGGTTGTGAACTAGCTTGGCTGGAAATCTTCTGATTGACAGATACAACAGTTACACCCACCATGCCCAAGCTTAGCTTAGGGAGGCAGCCTCTCAGCAGCAGCTGGACACAGGGTTGAGGCCTTTAATGTCTGAGAACCAGTTCTGTGATTAACCATTCGACTCTGATTAAAATGCATACGTGCCCGCCATCCTGAGGACACTTTTGAAACACCCCTTTTGGAGGAATTTACATTTGTAAGCGAGGCATGGCATTTCCTTCCATTTATCATTGTGCTTTCTTCCATTACCTTTTGGAAAATGAGGACTTAGTATTCCAGGCATTACTTGCTGGATATCATTGATCACAAAGCTCTCGGCTTCTCTATTTTTGAAGAGAGTCTCTGGTTCTTTCCTGCAGCAGCATGTCTATTTGAAAAATAGCATTGCCAGGAAAGATTATTTATCATTTTCTCATTAAATCCAGAAGTTAGAAGGGAAAATATCTGTTAGGTCAGCTAGTCTATCCTCTTTCAAGAACAAGACTTCTCCCTTTTATGCACTTTACAAGATAAGCTTTGCAGGACATACATACTTTGGCTTGGTTGAGAGCATCCTCTGTGGGAGGAATGAGTTCCATTTTGAAAGATTACTTCTAGAGCTCCAACAGAGACATTGGCGCCAGGGTTCATAATTTCAACTTCCGTGTCCTGTCCACAAGCAACACTTTCATGCAAACCACTGATACCACCCTAAACACTGACATTAAACAATGTCAAAGCTCAAGCCTTTTCTGGCATGTGATGAGAAAGAACATGAATGTACACAAATGCAGCAGAATAGATGGGGATCCCAAAGTGGCATCCTCATGGGTGCCATCACACTCATTTTCTGCATGGTTTTTGGGTCACTGTATAACCCTTTGCTTGGCGTTTGATTCAGTTCCGTCATGTCCATTTAGTTAGCTTTAGTTATACTGATTTAGATCAGTGTTTTGTCAAAAAATCAGAATGATATCACAAAGGTCTGCCAGCTGGCTGAGGAACAAAGTTGAATGCTTATTAGATTTTGAAGGCAATATGCAATGGACTACCATTTTAGTAGATTTATGCAAGTCATGAAGCTGTACTACAAAAAGATGTCTCATAAACTATTATCTTTGGGAACACTGCAGGATAAGGCATACATTAAGCAGATTGAAAACAAATAGGAGGTGGCAAAAGACAATAGCTGCCATTAAGGAAGGATCACAAGATCTGTTGGACAGAGTCAACACTCTTAATGTGGAACCACTCTTGCGCAAAATTGAGTGTTTGAGCCTGCCGCAGCGATACTCAGAGCAGCAGTAAGAAGAAAACTGTCACTGTCTACCTTGAGAACCAGTGAATAATTCAATGCAAGCAACCACCAGCACCACAGAGCACTCCTGTCCTGAAGAAGCCTTTCTAGCAAAGTACCCAAAAGACATTTTTATACTGAGATAGTAAAATAATGGATCCTCACAATCTGCACAATTATTGTTTTTACAGTTGCAAAATTCTTTTTTGCTTGGCTATTATATTTAAAGGAATTTATTCTTTGACTTACCCAATACATGCAAGAGCCGAAATCTTAGACAAAAAATTGACTTTCAATATTAACTAAATTTTCAGAAAAGGTTCCTGTAGATAGGAGAAAAGAGACTTTACCATCTAACCCATTTTTAAAAAGTGTTTTGGCCTGATTCCAGAGGCTTGTTCTTATATGATCCAAGAAGCAAAGGGAGTAAACTCACAGGAACAAAACTGTTCAGAAATTTTTTGCACTCATGCACAAATAGACACAAGAAAATGTATCACGTCTACAGTCACTAGCATGACAGATGCACCCAAGGTCTTGCTGACATTGGCAGCCTTACAGGGGCAATCTGTATATAAGGACAACATGTTCTTGAGCAATTCCTCCTAATGAGGTAGGTATACAGATTAGTTCCTTTAATATCTCTGGCATGAAGAGGTCTTTTTTGCTTATGAACTGAGCACTGCAGAATCATTGGAGGACAATACTGAATAATAATAATAATTATATAATTTGTTAGCAGGTTGATGACAGGCCCTGAAATAGATCCCTGGGGTCTTCCTATCCATATAATACAAAATACTTTTTTTTTTCTTTCCCCCAACTGGAGACAAAGCATAAGCATTTTACCAATTTCATGAGCATGAAATTACAAAGGGGAAATCACAATCACAATCAAGACTGTGAAAAATAGTCTAAAAACTATTATAATTTAAGCATACCATATAAAACATTGAAATATGCATCTACTACTTTTAGGAAGGGACGTTCACTAGAAAAACTTATTTAATTTCAGGCCTGCCCATTCTTCACATATTTAATCCAAGGACATGGTGGGTTTATTTTAGTAGGTAAAATTAATAAGATATTGTAATACATGAAAACAAGGACACACTGAACACCCTTCACTTACTTGGGAACTGGTTGAATACATCAAAGCTGGTATGTCATCAGAAACAATGCAATCCTGTATTAAAGGATGTGGGGCAAATAGTCTCTGTTATGATACTATGACAGTAGTGTGAACTGTAAGTCCTATTGAATAACCCCAAGAGGAAGAGCCATGCAATATGAAAGAAATGGCTTTTGAGTATCTCCTACCCTGCTTACAGTGGTAGAATGAAGCAGGCTCATGGGAACCCCTGACTGCAAGTTCAAGGAAAGCTGGGGCAATTTTCCCATCTATAGAAGACTTAAAATGCTTTCTCGGTCATGATTAACCCATCTTTTGTCCCTAGGTTTCTTACACATGCTTCGTATCTCTGTTCTTGTGAATGGAACAATTACCCAAGAAAATGATACCTACTTCTCTCTTCCCTTCCCTTTCCCTCAAAACCTCCTATTAACCTTAGCAATTCTTTATCCTGTCAATATATAGCTGAAATCTTTCCAGACTGAACACTGCACTCTTCTAGCTATAGTTTTAAGAAAAACCACTACGCTTTTCTGGCCAATTGAACTCATGAAATGTGAATTGCTGGCATGGAAGGTGCTGTTTTGTACTTAATTGTAGTAATTTCCCTTAAAACAAGAAGGTGGGTTTTTTTTAAAAAAAAGTCATTTAATACTTCCCTTATGGCCTCCCTCTCTGAGTGTGTACATCCGTGATACACAAGGATATAGGTAAGGATTTCTTCCTAGAGTCTTGATTGAAAAGATGCATTAAACATACCTATATAAATACTATATCTAGGTATGTTATCTATTTGTGTTATTATGAGACTTGGATGTCCTGATCAGGATCAGTCTTATTGAACTGGGTGCTGTAATGCTTTGTAACTACCATCCATCCAAAAAGCTCTATTTTGCCTCTCCTTTTCTTTCTACTCAGTAAAGTGGATACCTTGAAAATAACACTTGATGGACCTGATGAAGTAGAGAAGAGTCATATAGGTTTGTAACTGTAAGTTTTTCTATGTTGTTTGTCATTGTGGTATCTGAGTCTTTCATAAACAGATATGGTAAGGGCTCTAAATTGTCTGCGGTGTTTGTAGTCATTTATATACTGACAATGAGTTTAAAATGAACCTGATATGGTAGCATTATTTTCACTACTGGCAATAAAAGTGACACCTGAAAAGGTGAATAACGAAGAGTAACCATCCTCATTGTACAGACCAAGAACTCAGCCAGAGAGATGACGTTAAATGTCCAAAGCCCCCTGTAAGGCAAAATTAAAACCAGAAACAGAACAAATGACCCTACATACAACTGTAATGCCTGTGCAATTCTGTTCAAGCAGAGTCTAGAGGGGAGATCAGCCACAGAAGGAAAAGACTGGCAGGAGTATGCTTGCCCAAAAACTTTCTGGAACTCAGTCCCACCTAACAAATACGTATGGTAG
This sequence comes from Haliaeetus leucocephalus, assembly GCF_000737465.1. Lineage (NCBI taxonomy): Eukaryota > Metazoa > Chordata > Aves > Accipitriformes > Accipitridae > Haliaeetus > Haliaeetus leucocephalus. The sequence continues at coordinate 4,694,920 of NW_010972665.1, forward strand.
TAATGCAGTGGATCTTCTGTGTTTTGGCACCAAAACAGGGTGTGGAGACCTCAGGCCAGCCTTTTCACTTTCGAGCATCCTGTTTAAACCTGGAAAAGTGCAGCTTAATTATGAGTGAACTGATGGACAATTTTTTTTATTTTTTTTTTTATTATTATTTTGGCACTTTTACTTGCTACTAACAATGAAGACTACGGTAATCTTTCAGCAGCATAGAGTAAAACTTGGCATTTCTTTTCAGAATGTGCAGCAGAATCAGCTCAGCTCTATTAAGGTTATTCTTTCCACAACTCATGAATCAGCCATTCACATTTTCATAATGTCATATGAATTAAAAGATCATAATTTTAGTTGTTATTTTTAGCAGCTATTTCCTTTTCAATACCTATTGTATCCAGTTCAAAACTTCACTATGTTACAGTTTCTTTGAAGACAATTCTTCCATATGTGTCTCCTTCCACTTAATAATAATCATTGGTTTAGTTCAATCCTTCAACCACATTTCTGAATGAACAGGACAGACCCCATTGGGATGATCCATGTTAACACTACAATGACTTAAACTGTGTTATTCATACGCTTCTTGGCATTAAGAGAGGTATTACCAAGTGCTCGGGGCAGTCATATGGGTAACAAGATCAACTAGGTATTTCAATCTATGTGACGTGAATAAGCTTCACCAAAATGAGAGAAATGCCAGAGTTATAAAAGGCAGAGCATAGATGTCATGTTTATTTTGTGCTTCAGGCTCATTAGCTCTAATTAGCTATCAAGCCAATTAGCCTGAACAAACATGCCAAAAATCCTCCCTGTAAGACCAGCTCAAGTACGTGAGCCAGGGAGTGGGGAGCGCTATGGCTGCTCGGTGCTGCCAGTCCCTTCCAGCTCCTTAGTGCAGCAGCAGGAACAGTAACCCGAACACCCATTTTTGCAAACAGATGAGGAAAGGATACAGCATATAGCAATGACAACTTGAACTACATGTAATACAGAGAGAGCCCTTGCTGAGTCAGCCTCAATGATCTGCAAACTGCTATATATTGCATTTCCTTTTATTACCTCCTGTTTATTGCAAGACATCCCTGTAGCTAAAGGGAAGGGACAGAATTTGCCCTGCATTTATTCTTCAGCTGAGAACCAGCACAGGGTTTATGTTTCCCTTAAACCCTCAAAACAAGGATTAAGTGTGACTTGACTGCTGTTGGCCCAGCCGGTTCTTTTACAGGGAGGTGTGAAATTCATCTAGTCTGATCATAGCAAAAATATTTTAGTCTCCTTTTCCAACTGGTATTAAAACTAACTTCTGCAGAATGAACCTTTTGCAGAAACAGCTGCAATAGCAGTACATGGGGAGACAGGAGGAGAACCCTTGAATTTTACAAGCTGTTTTAAGCTCTCCTGAGGCTTAGAACTATTTTAGGGTGATTGTGTTTGTCCCATTTTTAAAGCTGCTCTGTTTTTTTGGCCTTTATTAGATTTTTGTATTGTGCACTTTGTCATATTTATACGTATTATGACTATATTTCAATTATATTCCCCTTCCTGAAAAACTAAAATTAAAATTATTAACTCTGTACTATTACGTTAACATCTTTCTAAATAAGACTGTTGTGTTCAGTTATTGATCGTATCATAGTGGAGGCAGCTAGTCATATCTTTTGCAGGTTATGAGCATACAAATATACTTTTTTAGATGGTGTTTGTTTATTCCCTAAAGCTAAGAAAACAAAGTTGGAGGCTAGGTCTTGAAGTCCTCATTTAATATTTCAGGTAAAATCAGAACAGCAACATAGATAGCCCTGAAGATGAAAAGTAACCACCTAGAGACAACTCAAGGGGAAGTTGCCATGACAATGGCTTGTGAACAGAGTAAAAAATAAAAAAAAAAACACTTGCTTATCATGAGGAAAGTATGACACAGGAGTTGAGGTCATTCTGAAATTAGACCCCCTACATCAAAGCTTTCAATCAGACTGCCTGCACTAGAGCTTTCACTAAAGCTCTAACAGAGCTTTTGTGAATCCAAGCCTCACTGTGACCCCCAACATCTGTAGAAAAGTATGAGAAATATTCTCTCGCTCACAGTTGGAAAATAATGAGACAGCTAGGTAACCTCCACAAAATGACAAAATCAAGCACAAGCTAAGCAGTTAAGAATGCCACTTCTCAATTCCATTTGTACTCAATTTGAACATCTTTCTATGTGCTGTATTAGCATGTTTTGCTGTGTAGAAGAGGTACACACTTGCTGTTCTACACCCATTACTGAAGCAAGTCAACTTTCCATGTCAGGGCTCCTCTAACATCTCACCAGCATGACATGCCTGGTATGCATCACTCCGAACATGTGAGCTGTTAATTGCCACAGTGCAAGATTTCCCTTGGAGGAGAATTCCCATGGTGAGATTTGTCTGCAGAGCCTCATCTGTGCTACTTAAGAGACAGCTGTTGCAGCAGATGACAAAATCTGAAAACAAATTGAGACAAGCATGGCTTTGATATGTGGGACTGCTGTTTTAGAAATGCCAAGAGGTTTACATTACAGCATGGCTGTAGAGGTGGAGTTCCTATGAGACTTCAAGGTCTGCATTTGGCACACACAGTGTATACTAATTCAAAGACATACAGCTGGGAGGAAGTGGTTGTTTGGGTGTACAATGTATACAACATCGATATTTTTAATGAAGGTAAGTTGTGTTACCAAAAATATCAGTTTATGAAGGTAAACAACATGCTATCTTTGGGCACCATCTGAAACGGGGACAGAGACTCTACAGATTTACTGTTAAAGATGACCATAGGGTTGCCCAGAGCGACTTTGGATGCCTTCACTTCAGGATGCCAAGTCTGAGACACTGGTAGAGATGACTGCTCCTCCAGTAAATTCCTCTGAGATCAGTTCCAGGAGTCTCATACTAAATGCCCCAAATAAGCAGCAGCCCAATTGATCGGTCACTTCTAGATTTCTTGACTTTTATCATTACTGATTTGTGCATTTCCTTTTTGGGTAAAGAGAAGTCAACACATTTCTACTAGAAAGAATATCCAGTTGAGGCACTGGGCCATCAACACATTCCCTACAGGCAAGATCTGTCTGCTTCAGCCATACAGAATTAAATTTTGTAATAAAAAGCATAAAGTTGGTAATATATCTTAGCTGATTGAATTAAAAAAAAAAAAAAGATTCTGAAATGACAACATGTTATTCCAAGAAAGTGAGAGTATCAAATTACAGTCTGTTTGCTGAAAAATATAAACTCACGTAGTGAAATATAATATATTCTACCACATGAAAACCATTTATAACTATTAAGTTGTGACATGGTATTTTTTTAATAAGTTATGCTTGTGCTTAGTTTGTCATGAATTCTTTGTTGCAATTTGTCTTTAAATTTTGATATAGAAGCTCAAATTAAGCTTAATATAAAATTAAGATATTAATATATTCTGAATCTGTCATGAAATAATTAAAAATTACATTAATTATATTCAGCTACTGAAAGTTTCTCTCCATCAACACCATTTTTACCACTTTTTCAAGAAATTTAAAATGGCACATGGTGAATATTCTCCTCTGTACCAAGTACCTTCTAGCAACTGGATAATTTTTTAGACTTTTTAGTAAGAAAACATAACATTTTCTATTGATTTTGATAGCAAATTTGTTGTTCCCTAAGTTTTGCACAACTAAAAAGATATGTACTGATAAGGCAGAAGTTTTGAATATTGCCAACAATATATTAATTTCTCTTTCATCTGAGCAAAAAATTGGTTGTAAAAGGTATATTTTTATATGTGGTTACCTATGCTTCAGCCTATGGAAACACTGTAATATTCTGAATAACCATTTGTCACCATGCAGTTGAACCAGGATAAATGTCTGTTATTCTTTACTATAAAGCATGCTAGTATCTTGAACTAGAAAAAAACGTAATGAATTTATTATGTTTTGCTCTTTCCTTTTAGAAATAAACAAAAACACACACAAAAAAAGCCAAACAAACCCCTCAGTTATCCATTGGCTGAATTTTACAACATACATAATTTTTCTATACTGAATAGTTTTTTACACTGAAGATGTATTTTTCCTAGAAACGTGTCATCTCATGACAACCTCTTCATAAAACAGATTATTTTCTTGCAGATTTCTATGTTATAATATAATATGTAATCATTATATATTATATATAAATAACATGTATATATAATATAATTCTGTGATGTTTTCTCAGACTTCCATTTTTTTAATCAATAGTGGAAGAGTCATACCTGATACTAACCTTTTAAATGAGGAATGCCTAAAAAGAATTCTAACTTCTTTGTAAATGGCATCAGAAAGTAGAAAAGTTCCTCTAAACAGCATATTATTCCCCTGCTGCCCTTAAACAACATTAGAACCTGCCATTTCCTCACATCTGGTTGTCTTTGCATCTCCTGCTACTCCCAGAGTTGGCTCCAAAATGTAAAAAATAAATAATTTGTACTCTTTAAGATCTCACAGTTTTGATATCCTACTTCTAAAATGGACAAAAATAGTTGATGAGTAAAACAGGTATTGATGCTTCTTGCAAGTGGGCTATTAGATTTGTCATTTTTTTCACTCGTAATTTCTTCAAGGAAAGGAGGCCATAAACTTTCTTCATCCCAACTTTTTGGAATTTCAGCCACGACAGAAAAACAAAATTTTCAACAGAGCTCAGACTCCAGCATCTCCCACTGACAGCAAGTCTAGTCCCAATTATAGGACCACTATGTTTTTTTAAATTTTCCCCAAATAACTTAATAATGCATATGAATTAGATACCTTGAGCTCTGGTATTAGTCAAATCCATAAACACACAGCAATCAATTGTAATTTCAAGTGGCAAAAATGAATTTTTGTCTTAAATAGATTCTATAAGTGTCAGTTAATTTTTATAGTGGTACAATGATTTTAAACCCTTATGGTGAGGGATTGTTTCTCTTGCAGTGTCTAGCATATTTTAGTCACGAATACAACCAAGTGAATAACAGTAATGCTAACACAAGAAAGAAAATAAATGAACAAATTTTTTTAGCTCTCTTGTTTCTTTAAGCCCTGCAAAACTCTCCTATCTTTTTCATGAGAAGAGGGAATATTGTTCATCACTCATAACTATGCCTAGTGCTTACAAGTGAAGCACAGACATTTGTCTATTTCTTTTTAAACATTCAGTTCTGATATGAACATATTTTGCCTCTAAATTTACAAAAACTAAAAAAAATTACAGAGAATCTCAGATTCTCTCATACACATTTTAGCACTGCTTTAGATTGAAACAAATGTAAAAAAAAAAAAAAAAAAAAGAAAATCCTATTTTGCATTTAAAAGGTAACTGTCTTTGTGGAACCATCCATCAGACTAGAACCAGCTTGTGCCAAATGAAATGCCGAACAAGGTTTGCAGTGTCCGGGGAATAAGATAAAAAGCAGTCCAAACCAGAGTCCTTAATAAGCTAGACTGTGCTCACAGTGGTCTTACTAGCCTACACATAAAAAATGCTTTTGCTTATTTTAGACAGTTTTCAGATCTTGATCCATTAATTTAATTTCCTTTAAACATCGATTAGTTTCATTGCTTAATAGGAATGGAAATCACATCCTGGATTCTTCTTCTGGCTTTCCAATTTTGCTAGCTAATGCTCCAGATCTTTGCTAAAAGATGGGTTTCGCTGTTGACTCACGCAGTTTCACAGTCAAGACAAAAAAAGCTTTTGATGAATTATACCTGGTGTATCACTTAAATTTAATCCATGCAGGTTTAGGGATCGCGTTTCCCTGCTAGTCCTTGTGTGTTAAGCAGTAGGTGATGGATTGGCTGTCAATGCACGGCGTAAGCAGTGGTGACAGGTCTGTTCGTAGCAGACAAGGGGGATGGCTCTCAGACTTCTGATCCATCAGCTCCCCGCTCGTGCACCACCCTGCCCGGCGAGCGAGGCTCCGAGCGGGAACGGCAGGCCTCCTCGCACGCGGTCGTCATTTATTCTCCCTTCGGCTGCCACCCTTAGGAAAAAAAGGAGCTGTAGCACTGGCGCAGGACACAACCGTGCGGGGTAAAGAAAAGGCAGCCCCAGCCTGGCCTCGGCTGGCCAGAGCCACCCCGAGCTCTCAGGCGAAGGAAGGTCTTGCCCCCGGCTGCCTTATCTCTGACCCTTCGCAGTCTGCTTCCTCCTCCCTGCATGCCTCTAACCAAAGGAGAGACAATACCTCTTTGCCAGGCAGGCAATTACTGCTTTCAGCCGCGTGGCTTTCTCCCAGCTGTCGACTGCATTACCTTCAAAACAGGATAGTGTCAGAAAATTTATGTACTGAGTTTAGGCTCAGTCTTCCGTTCGCAACAGAAGCCGTAACAACCGGAGAGTGTGTCTCAGGTTAATGACAAAGAGCTCCACTTAGAGCAATTGCTCAAAATATGCTCCTGAGGACTTTATTTGACAGCCTATATCACAAAATTAGAGTACTTATCTTAATCGCTGCCTAGACAGAATGGTTCCCTACTGTAAATACAAAGCACTTCCCTATTTCTTCAAGGGAATTTGTGAATTAATCCTCCCCTTACCTCCATTCCTTCTGTAATCAATGTTAGTAATAGTATCTGAAGCAGAGAAATTATATTTCTTGCGTTAATTTGCTCAACGGATTGTAAAGAAAAGTTGTTCTCAGCTGGTAATGTAAGGAAAATATTACTATATCTAGAAGACAGAAAATATGACCGGATAGCAGGCAGAAGGTATTGCTTTTTAAAAGCGCCTGCTTCTCAAAAGACATTTCGACAGTTTAACGCTTAAAAATTCTCAGTAATGCAGTGATGTCTGACCTATGCAGTTCCCGTTACTCAACATACCACAGTATAAAATATAACAGCAAAACAGAAGTATAGTGCTAAGAAGAAAAGACAACCCACGTGCTGTAGGAAGAGTCTGGAGCGTTTTGGCTGACTCGGTTAACTCCATCCTATTACAAGCTTTTTAATCTGGGACCAGTTGTTACAAAGGCAAAATGTGCATGGAGTCTGATGACCACTTTCTACTAATTGACCAAAACCCCAAACTTACAAGCTTGAAGTGATTTCACATATAATAAGTTCTCATACTGATCTCAGTAGCAGTAATGTTGTCCAGCCACACAGATTTTTTTAAGAAAAACTTGGAAATTATTAACATTATTGGTATGAATGTTTTGATTTCTGCCTTTCTTATTATTTTAAATATTACTGCCGTATAGGAAAAACTTCTGAAATACAGTTTTCAAGCAAATATCTTTCTAAAGTGACTTGCAACAAATGCAAACATGCTGTTTGATACCTGTAGTAAATGAGCTCATTTGATTAACTACTGAAAAGATGCAGCACTGGTAGCCCTGGAGGGATATTCCCTACAAAAGAGACAGTCCTCAAAGACCATTTCAGTAAAGGTCCTCTTTTGAGATAGGCAGCAAAGATTCTTTTGTTGTTGTTGTTTTTCCTTTCATTAGGAAATAAACTAACCACATCATCTCACAGAGCACCTTGGACGTCAAACTAACCGAGTCAGTGATGTCAATCTTCAGAAATAACGGTTAGACCAGAGTTGAAGCAATGATTGAGAGTGACAGTTTCTACATCCCATCACCAAATCCCTTCAGGTCAGCAATGCAAGCTAATGTCCTGACCCACCTGCTGTAGGAGAAAAGCCTACTCACTTACAGGCCTCACTTCTTCTCCTGCTGCAAAGGAAAGGGGCACCTGGAGATGGGTCTTAGCAGCCAGCACTGCACTTCTCTGGAAAAGCTAGGAAAACCTCCACATTCATGTAAAAGGTGATAAGAGAGTAAAGCTGCCTGTTCAACTGCAGCAGTAGGAACTGTGTGCCACGGTCAGTCATACCTGGTCTTGAATTTTTACTGCATACTTGCAGAGGACAGTTCAGCTCTGGTGCACTGCCTGCTCTTCCAGAAGGGAAGGCTTTAATCCTATTATCCTGTGGAGCCAGCTACTTTCTGGCAAGAGTCATTACAGTGTTATCTGTGATTAGCAATCTCCTCCACTGAGCCTGCATACTCTCCCTAAGGCAAAACAAAGGCTTTCTCCCTCAGGGTTTCTTGTGTCATAAAAAATAGAGCTGAAAACACCATACTCTGTCATTTTGTACATTCGGGTAGTGTTCTGTGCAGCAGGTTTTAGCTCCTTGCGCAATGCAATTTCAAACTCTAAGGCATCTGTTCCTCAAGTAATGGATCTAATTGAAAAAAAAAGTTTCTCCTTTAATCTTTACAGGATATATGAGTGCATTCCTACCCTAGAAAATAAAAGTTAATGGTTCTCTCTCTTCAGAGCTACATTTGATTATTCATTTGATATGTTTAAAAAGGGTTGTGTGCATAGTCTGAGATGTAATATTTGATTTCTAGGCCCCTGTCAGAAACAGCAGTTAAGATCATTAGACATTTTCATTCAATAAAGAATGCTAAAAAGGGATAGGCCTAATGGATACCCTGTCACATCTCATCCATCTTAAAAAAGTACATCTCTCGTAGTAAACACAGAGCCTCTAAAATATGTCAAGATGCCACACTGCCCCTAGCTTTCCTTTTGGCTGAGCAATCTGAAGTCATTCAGATTGTACAGACACTATTCACGGTACCTTTAAAAAGTGAAATTTCAGCCTTGGAACACCTGCCAAGAGAAGAGAACAAAATAATACAAGGGAAGACTGTGCAAAGGGATTCAAAAGCCTCAAATCCCTGAGAGTGCTATTATTAGCTGACAGATTTAGATTTCATTTCTGCTAGAAAAAATTCAGACATTAGGGACACTTCAACATTAGCAACAGAGCAGAAAATAAAATGTAGTGACTTTTACCATATATCCTATTTGAAACAAAACAAATACTTTAATCAAGAAACTGTTCTCAAATTAGAAGTAAAAATCAATATAGTCAAAACAGATTACAGGAGAGTTTGCCAATTTATGTCTCAGAGGAAAAGTAAAAATTTTAACCTTTCCTAATAATAGTCATTGCTCATGAAGAAGCTAGGATGGCCAAGCAGGTCTCCCAAAATTAAATGGGTTTAACCATGACAGGAGACACACCATGGTATGACTAAAGGTTCTTCTGTAAATGGCTGGAACATTTTCGGGGGAGAACATTTCAATGAAAATGGCAGAAAGTAAGAAATTAACTTGGGGGGGGGGTCTGTTTCTTTTCACCTTTTCTATTTACGTGATCTTTCCCCTCATAGAAAAGAAGCACGGAGAAAAAGAAAGAAAACAGCTTTAAAAACCTGAGTGCCAAAAATGTTTTAAGTTCTAAATAGCTGAAAACATTTTCATTAAAAAAAAAACAAAAACCCCCAAAAAACCAGCACAGAAAAAACCCTACCAAAATCAGGGTTTGAGAAAAATTGTGTCCCATCTGTAGCCCTTCTTATACAGAATCCAGCAATGTTTTCTAACAATTACGGTGACTGCTCATGTGAAAAGCACCTACATCATGGGCTTCCTTTCTCACGAGTAAGCCATCTGAAGGGAGTTAACAGGAGTAACAGGGGGAGGGTGAGGATAGGAGAGTAGTTCCATGGGTAGCAGGATTAGCGAAGCTTTATCCTGCAGTCTCTCCTTCAGTCAGAGCACTAGCAGGGTCTCCCCTCTCTTTCTAGCCCTATATTTTTGCTTGATCTGTAGAAATTACATTTTCTCAAAGATTTTTTTCACTCCTGTCAAATGAGGGTGAAATCAGACAACTGTTTTAAAAGTGAATTGAGAGACCCAGCAATTGCAGGAAACAGACACAGACAGCATAGTAAGTCATCTTCCTTTAGGAAACCAGACTATAAAGAACTAGGTGGACGGTGAATTACAGTACATTTTCTACAAACCAGAAGGCTGTGAGACACCAGTAACTGCTCAGACATGGAGCTTTGTAATGAAAAGGCACAAGGAAAAGTTTGAAGGCTAATGAAACATTTCCCAAAATACATACGGAGAGTTTTGTAAAAGAGTTCACATTTTTCTGACACTCTTGCTGACAGCAACTTTAAATTGAACAGATGGGGAAAAAAAAAAAGTAATTTCAATGTTTAACACCAACTATTCGGTAGCCAGAAGCAAGGAGGACACACAGGTAAGGGATTGAACAACAAGGGGCATAGGCTCAAGCCTGTGTTTATTCCTGGCCTTGATGTTATCCTGTGGCAAGATCTTCAGCAAATGGCATGCTTCTTTCTCTATCCCCTTAACCTTCTTGATCATTTAGACTGTAAAGTACCATGATGCTGAAATTATAGGCATACTTCAGGATTTGTGCTCTATTTGCTGTCTCTCATACTTCCTTCTAATTAGGCAAGCTTTTTAACAGAGAGTTATATCTCTGTAAATCTTAAAGTCTGCCTTAGATTTCCATGTTTCAGTGAAAAAAAAATTAAAAGGCTTCAAGACTTTACAAATAGTTATTTTACATGAAAGTAAAAGTGATGAATAATTCAAAAGCAGAATTCAAGCAGTGGTCATACTCTGGCTGCACTTAGTAGTAGCTAGGAAAAACAGTAATCAGCAAGGGTCTTTGAAAATGCCTGTAGGGTTTTTCTCCTTCAATCCTATAAAACTTACATTCATATTTTATTTTCTATTCTCTGCATTCTACTTATTTGTTTTTTCACATGCATCATTATGCAACAAAGAAATAGAAGAGATTTCTTATTTCTTCTTTTTCCTCTTCCACTAAAAAATATGGCAAAATAGGGAGAAGAAAGGTATTTTCTTTACTTTGGAGTTAGGCCAGAACATGTTTCTCTGGCCATCTGCTTGGGAGGTGCATCTTAAGGAAATAGCAGCATTGTCTTGTTCTTTTTCTTCATGTTTTCATTTGTAAGGTATTCCTCAAGCTTTACCTGCTATTCTTTTTTTCTGTTTAGTGCTTTCTTCCCTTCTCTGCCCTTGTCACAGAGAGAGGGAAAGATGGTGATTTATTCCAGAACAGTTATCAAACAGGTCCAAACCTAGGCATCAGTATAGTGGAAGCTGAATAAAAAAGCTATAGTGTACTTCAGAAGGGAGACATTAGCTGAAAGGTAATGAAGGATAATTCATTGGTAATAAGAAACCCACTCCTGGGACCTCATACATATAACAAAAGAACAGCTAAAGGATAGAGTGCCCTATAACGGATGGATATATAGGACAGGACTACAGCATAGCTCAGTCTCTGATGCGTCACTTTAATCAAACCTGACTTAAGGAAATAAAAGGCTTAAATGCCTGCACAAATGTTGCTAGCATCATGGAATAAAGAGAGGAGAGGGTCTGAAAATAGAGGCTATGGAAGGAGCTGGTTGAGTAAAACAGCCAGGCCACAGGAATTCAAGGCAGGATGCCAAGCTGGGATAAGACCCTTCCCTACAAAGCTTTATACCAGTCATATCACCAGCTGTTAAAAAAAAAAAAAAAAAAAAAAAAAAAGAGAGAAAGCGGCATTTTCTACAATATAGGCCACTTCTGTGGCTAAGATCCTCTATAACATAATGCTTTTCCTCTCCCTTTCAGTTTGATTTGCTAAATAAATGAATAATTGGACTGTGAAACACGGCAGAAGGATATTAAAGGCTATTAGCATGTGAAATGAGCTGTTTGCTGGTGTAGTTCTAACCTCGTGTAGTGAAAATCTATGATGTAATTCATATGGGACTGATGGATAATTAGTCCTCAGCGCTGCCGGAAGTCTCTGATGTGTGAGAAATTAGGCAAACTTTCAATAAGCTTTCTTCTGCCACTTCCGCCCCACTCACATCAATATGTTCCAGTTATACACGTACAGATATATGTTGCAAGGTTAAAAGGTAGTCCGAAGGCAGATATAAGTAAGGCAGCAACCCAGACAGCTTCCTGTACTGCTGGCTATTAGCCTGGCTCTGGCCTGAGCTCCACTTTCTGCATTCTACCGAGAAGAGCTCTGGAGACCTGCTGACAGATTGTGCTGCACACAGCTTATCCAGATCAAATGGAGAAAAGTTAACGTTCTCACAAAGGCACCAAACATGAATGAACTTTGTCTTTGAGGGCTCTCTGCTGCTTGGCATAAGCCTAGCAAAGCTTACCCTTTCACACTACCACTGCAGCTGAGTTTAGTTTTGAGATCAAGCTAAGACTCACACAATGAAGTAAAGAAGAAACATAATGGTAGACCTCTGTGCTTCCCCTTTCACAGCTCTGAGTATGGCGAGGCATGGGAGTCATGCCTGGACCCCAGGGTATCCAGACTCGAAATCTCTGACTTGACTTCGTTCCTGGTTACCAGCTTCCCCCTTTCACTCTGAGGCCAAGGCAGGCAGAAAGCGAGCAGTGCTCCATGAAATCTGGATAGCACTTTATGCTTCTTTGTAACAACTGGTTTAGTTCTTCATAAACTTCTGTACAGGTTAAAAACAAAATGCAAAATGAGATTAGTGAATAAAATGGCTTTTTTTTCTGTAGAATTATTTTCTTTCCAGTTTCTTTGGCCTGGCAAATTGCTCTTTCCCAGAGGACACTCACTCTTCGACTCCAGTTCTGTACTGTGAGAATAATGCTCACTCAGACTAAACCAAAAGTTTACATGTTCTAGACAGTGGCAAAATCCATGTGAGAAATGTTCCTGCTGATAGATGCAGTTGTTATGCCAGCAAAGGAGACCACACTACAGCCATTCGCATTCTACCATCTACCAACACCACTTTACTCTATGGCCTTACTGCAATATACAAAGTTCTTGGGTTTCTACAGAGTCGAGTCGATAAGAAACCATCCAGATGTACGCTCTGTTCTAAAACTCCATTTGCCCTGCAGTCCAAATATATAAGCTAGCACTCCCTGAAGCCTGTTGGAATCCATAAACTGTTCACTGTATAGACTGCCCTGTTCTACCTTTTTCTGGGTAGTATTTTGCATTCTACTGAAGTCTTTGAGAATTCAGTGTGTAAAAGCATCAAAACATAAACTGCTTACAGGAAAACCAGGGTGATAAATTCAAACAGAATACAGGTACAGAATTATGTGAACCAAAAGCACCTTACAAAATATTAATTGAACAAGAAGAAGACCATGGTGAATTACAAAGGTTCTAGAAAACCTGAAAATCAAAGAGGAAGGCAGTTTACTCTGTGAAGTCAGCTAAAGAACTAGCAATACATCTTGTTTCACACTAACCTCTCTGGTTTCCATTTCACATTCTTTTTGTCGATATATGTGTGTGTACATATACACATACACACATTGGTGAAGCAGCTAAGATTTTCCAGATTCAGCTGGACAATGTTTATTTATTTTATCATTCTAATCTCTTGCACTGTGTAAACATTTGCTACTGGAATATCTGGAAAGAAAATTTCCAAAAAGAAAGACAGTAATGTGTCAGAATGACACATATCAGCAAAACTTTCTAATCCCTAACATCGATATACATTGTGTGGTATATCTAAGGAACAAAAGGCATCAGAAGGGATTCTTTCTTGTCTTGCATAAACTTTTTACTTACCTAAGTTTGAAGAAAATGAGAAGAAATAATAGCACTACTGAGGAAAGAGGAAGATTTCAACTGAATTTGCAGCCCGTTGGAGATCCTAATTGCCCTATGGGCTGCTTTGTTGCTTCCTCTTGGCATCGGTAATCAAATGGCTGCATGGGTCAGGTCTTGCATTCTATAATTTGTAACATGGTATATTTGATAGCTACCCAGCACTGTGCTGCTACCATGCTGTAAGATTTGTGGAGTCTACCACCATCTACAAGTTGCCCATTCATATATCTCTCTTGCTTATCCCTTTCTTTTTTATTAGGATACACTGGGGTTTTTTTCATTAGAGATGATATGTTTTAACACTTGTGATATTAGTAGGTAATTATATATTTCTTTCTTCCCCTCTCCTGGAATATAGCTGCTTTGGGAGTTAGTTGCTTTGCCTGAAGTTGCAAGATTTAGTATAATTCACATTCTCAACATTCTGTTGGGGATATAAGCTGTGAATCTTACCCTGTATGTGACAAAAATACAGATTTACTGAGCTATAGAATCATCAGAGTAAATCAAAAGTTGCACCATTCCACCAATGCTTTAGTCCCTTTACTTTGGTTGAAAGTTATTCCTTCTAACTTTTAACTCATAAAGCTAGTGTACGCAGTATGTTACTGGAGAACACCTTATAGGAGGGATTATCCGAGAGCATCCAACACTCTTGTGCTTATGCCAGTCATTTCTGTTCTACATTCCCTGCAGCTCATTTGCAAGCATTAAGCTTGTACTGTAGGTTAATGCAAGCACTCACCCAGCTAAGTGCAGCTTCTGCTAGCCATGTAGCTGCTGGAGACCGATTCAGCTAGAAAACTTGCCCAGGAAGCTAAATAAATATTCAGGGAGCGAGCCCACACTGAGCTCCAGTCTGCCACAGCTATGTTGATAGCAGCATTTCATTCGTCTAGTTTAAAGCTAGCTTCTTCCTCTCTGTGTTAGATGCAGGTGCGGCAGTGCTGATAATGTCCTCGGGGCCATATGGAGCACAGAAGTACAGACTGTAGGGCAGTGTGTGCATGACCCAAGCCAGGGCTCCCAGTTTCAGGCAGCCATGCAATCGATGTCTGTCTAGTTCAGAAAGAGTCACACAACATCTATTCCACACCTATGGCAGAGGTCACAGAACAGCTCTGTAACGGTACCATAGTAAAAGAGAGAGTCTCAGTCATAATGTGCCTCATGAAGGGAACAGGAGGGGTCAAGGGAAATCACACCTAGAGCTTAATAAATAAAACTTGTAAATGACTTTAGGTAGTGACTGGGCAGAGAGGGAGGTGGAGACCTACAGCAAAACTTAGCAGCCTGAACTGGGCCCTCCCCACCTTGACTGAAGAAAATTATTTGAAATAAAGAACGGGTTCTTACCTAAAATGAGAGTGCAGGTTACTATGAAAGAAATGAGTTTGATGTCTAGCTGCTTAGTTCCTGGGGCTGAAAGTGTTTGACAATTGTCTGGGAAATTGCATCCACATCTCTCTGCCAAGACAGTCTGGGATGGAGCAAAACCTTGATGAGACTCAGGACCCCCATTTATTTCAGTTATGAGTGTGGTTATAGTTAGCATAGATATGCTATCTTAAAAATGGTAATAAAAAAAAAATATCTCTAAACGGCTTACAAAGAAAGTTTGTGCCCATATATGTGATCCTGTGCCATAACAGCTCAGGCTCTGCTCTGAGTCTTAATGAAGCTCATGTGATATCAGTTATAAATGGGAACTGTGCAGAGCAACTGACATAGTGTATCTGAGAAGGAGTTATAAAAAAATATGCTAATTCTGAAAATAAGATTCTTGGAAGGAAATTTGAATATGTTGATGGAACTCTACAGAAAGCAACACATTCCTCCACAAAGACCATGCTGTTGCCAAGAACCTCTTTTTAACCATCTTAAATGATTACTTTATATAAATGCAGAACTGGTATGTGTTTTTACAAAAGAAAGATAACTCTCTCTTAGCAGTGTTCACATGCTCTTGGAGATGCAGAATCTTTAATCAGCCATTATGTTATACAGTTTTTCAGATGTCTCTATCTCCCAAATTCTGATGACTGAAACATGTTTAGACCAAGAACAGCTATAATTACAAAGGCTTGTGCCATTTTGAAAAGTCATGGCTAATCATAGTTTTTTTAAATTAGCTTCTTGGTACTCTGTATCCTCTAGAGGGCTGGTGGGAGGAAGGGATTACATGCATTCCTGGTTGCTCCCTTTAGTTTCTCATTCTGCTTCTGAAATCTCTTCTATACCTTTCTGAACTAGCTGTTGTGGAAAAAAAACCCAAAAAACAACGGAGGACTGACACCCTTTGTGCATTTATCAGTTGCATCTTAACCCATTTGCAAAAATAGTATATATTTTGGAAACTACTCCTCCAAATAGCTCCTGTGAGCACTTTTCATTTTTTGCTTCTTTATTCTCAGGTCTCTTTTCCCTAGCTTCATTGAAAATAGAGGAATGGCTGAAATTTTTCAATTCAAACAATTTTGTTCAGGAAATTTTAGCTAATCAGTTAAACAGAATTTTTTCAAGAATGCTGGTTTTACACAGGTTGGTTTGGGTTTATATGAAAATAGAATACCTTTTATTATTAATTTGAATGTATTTCTAAAGCATTGCTCTAGTGTTTCATACTACCTACAATTTGTGTTCTTCAACTTCTGTTCTCCCCCGTGAGCTAGGATTCTTCACTGAACTCTGTGTCTGTGCAATGGCCAAGACTCCCTATCAAGAAGATACTATGGTGTGCAACCACAAATTTAATTTATCCAATATCAGCTGTACAAAAAGCACACCAACCCATTTCAAGATGGAAATAGAGCTGTTTTCATTCAAAGTATTACATGGGTTATTCCCTGTGGTGTTCATTAACACTCACAATCTAAATTTTCTCATTGTTCATAGGCCAGTTGTGATGTACTGTGGTAAAATTATTCAGTATGGATGCTGTGTTATGTAACATAATTCATGTGTATGGTTTCAGTTCTTTAATAAACAAGTACAAACCTTTAAACACACTAAAGGGCAATGACTAGTAACTGCTAATGAACTAATGCACAGGTCTAATGGATGTAGTTGTTAAAATTATGGTAGCAGCTTATCTCTCTCCCTTCTAGGGCTTCCAAATTGGCAGAATTGAAGCAGGGTCAGTACTGTTGCCCCTAGAGACATTACGTTGTACAGTGCCGAGAAAGTGAAATATAAAATCATGAAAAAAAATTCCAGAAATCAATACAAAACCCAACAACAATCTTGTTAATTTCTTTAGTTGCTTCAGCTGCTAACATATTCCTGCCAGAAATTAAGCCTCCCACGCTTTTTCCTCATGAAGATAGTGATAATTAATGTCAGAGCAACACAGAGAACATGCATTTCTATTACCTAAAATATTTGACCAGAAATACCTCCTGCTCCTTTTTAACTCAGTAAACATCAGAAAAAAATGTATTGGATTTCTTTCCTTTATGCTATTCAAATGAAGATGAAGAATAACATAAACTGCAAACACAGAGCGGGGAATAATTCTGTCATGTCAATTAAATTGACAGTGTCTGGAAAAATGCTAGTGAATTCACTATGTATTTCATTTTACAACCATTTCAGCTTGAATAGTATATCTGGGAAAGCTTCTCAAGTCTACAAGAGGTTTTTCCAGAAGAGAACATTTATTATAGTTGTCTTGGCAACATGAGCTCTGTGGAAATATAAATCAGAGCTTAAGAAGGTTTTGGTTTTAAACTCTGAAATAGAACAGAAGAAAAATAAGACAACTAGGTGAGCAGAACTTCATAATCTAGTATCTGTTAAATGCATGAAATGACCAGATCCATTACACGTTAAAGTATTCCACCTTGCTTCGTGCTGAGGAAGCTTTGAGTGGAGTACAGTCTTAATCACGAGCCAGGAGCAATGCGCTAAGAAAGATGTAAGCAAGCTGCACGGAGCCCACATTAAAACATCAAACAGAAAAACAGGCTTAGAGGAACAGGACCCTTGACAAAGTTAGAAGGAATTCAGAGTAGAAAATAGAAGGCTGAAGGGATACATGATCATGATTTTTCAAAACCTTGAAAGCTGTTATAAAAAGAACAGTCATTAATTGTTCTACATGGCCATCAGGATCCCAGCCTTGAGAAGCAATGCAGCGAAAGACTAAAAAGGTCAGCTTAAATGGAGCAGAATTTTAAGATGTTAATTAATGAATGTTTTTAAACAATGTAACAAGTGACCTAGAAAGCTTCTCAATATCTTTCATAATTTTTAAGCACAGGCTAAACAAGAGATTTTGATTATTTGTTCTCGTACAGTTGTAAAGAAATTGCTTCAAAGGTTTACAAAAATGTAAAATAATCCACCCCAGCACTTTTTTTTTACTGGAAAAACCAGCAATCCTTTCCTCTCATACACTGGCTGAGCCTAGGACAAAAGCTGGGAGTTTGCAGTGCTGCCACCCATGTGACAGACGGGCCCGGACACAGCTCCACCTGAGCAGGCACACAACCTGTCCTAGAGAAGTTGTTGCTGCCATCATTGCCTTCATATTAACATTTATTGAGAATCGTGAACTTCAGATTGGGAATCAAAGTCTAATAACCTTTCTTCTCCTGTTATTTTAACTAAAAGGCTCATCTAGTGGCAACTGCAAAGGGAGAGCAGAGGTGATGTGCGACCCTGAGTAAATAGCTTCGCCTTAAAGAGCTGCCCCTGCTCCCATCACCAGTTTTGTCCAATGCCACATAGGAAGTATGTTGTGAAATTCAAAGAGGTAGCTGAAACTTTTCTGGCTAAACAGCATGTAAACCTAGTTTCAATAGGAGACAGAGAAGAAAGTACCGAACTAGACAAAAGCTAAATTCACTAAGCAGTGATTTCAGCCTGGATCCAGATTTCAAGTCAGTTGTGTCTGAACTTTCCCAAGACCCCAGCCGTGGCATGACATGTAAAGGTCTTATTTTCTCTTCATCTTTCTGGACAGTAGCTGTAGTGCATTTCTAGCTTGGCACCAGTTTAGCAAGGCCAAATACATTTCTTTCTTCCACCAGCAATCACTAGTAAAATGACACAGGAAATAATCAATTAAAACTAAACTGACACCAACCAGAAATCAACCAGACTGGACAGGATAAATGCCATTTTTGTGATCTTACTGATGCTGTCACATTTAAAAGTAAACTGTGATCTAAAAGGAATAAAAAGGGGTAGTCGAAGACTGAAGTTACTCCAACTCAGTGTGAAGTTCAAAAATTTCACTAGCACTTTTTTCAAAACTTTTGTCCTTTCTTAACCTCATAAACTAATCTTATTATAGGTAATGTTCTCAAAACACTCCCAAGGACACTGATAGGTGAAACTTAACACAGAAGCAGCGTGTCTGGATAGAAATCGCTCAAAGCCCCAGTAAGATATTTCTGTTCTGTCTCAAAGACCTTCTTCTGTCTCTGATCTTCAGAAACTCTCAACCTGTTTCTGCAAAAGTTAAAAAAAAAAAAAAAAAAAAAAAAAAGTGCCTCCCTGCACTTTTCTTTATTGTTCATTCTCCTTTACCATATGGTAACCTCGGATGTAATAAATCACCTCTACACAGTAGGGCAGACATGCAATGCACACCTGTGATCTTGAAACTTGCTCTTGTCTTCATTTCAGATGTGGTGAGGGACAGTAACACCAGCTCCAGGAAAGTTTTGCGTTTTCACTTGTGCTACATATCACACAGTACTGCTGTATGAAGAGAAAACTGCTCCCGAGTACGACCCGCTTGGCAGAACAAAGTCAAAGTACAAAGACGCAAATGACACAAGGGCACTTATTGAACCTCTGTAAGGCAACAAAGGGTTCTCCTACTTGAAAATATTTTCTCAGGAAGCTGGTATACTTTAAGATCATCCACCGATGTAAGTCTGACTGTTGTCTACTCACTGGTTACGAAATTGTCTTGGCTAAACTTGGTAAATTTCATCTTTCTTGAGGTAGCTGTTATCTTTCATTCTTCTGAGCTGCCCATTACTAAAGTATCTGTGGAACTTAATTTCTGTGATGCACTTATCTTTGATGCATTCCAGTGAAACCAAGAAAAAAGTACAATTTTCCCCATTTTATTGATGGGTAACAGAGACAAAAGGCACTTAAGGTTGTACCTAGGATCTCAGGAAAACTGGCAGAGTGAAGAAAAGAGCTCCAGTCTTCCAAATTTCAATCTGCCATGTGAAACCTCAGTGCATAAAAAGCTTTTCCTCTATTTTTTTTCTCTTATTTACTATGCCAATTTGCAGTCTGTGAGTGACTCTTGATAGCAGTGAAAGAGCAGGGGAAATGAAACCTAAGATATGTTTACAGCTTCTTGATATACAAGAACCTTCCTCCTTATTTGTATGGGGATGGTTTGCAGTGCCAGCAAAGTTTCATTAAGTTGAATCAATTGGACTGTGTGTGAAGCGGGTGTTTTGACTGGCATCAGTACCTTATCCAGTGTGATTCTGTGCATCTCTGCGATGATCCTATTTGACTCCAAATGAAGAAGAGCAAATTGGCTACTTGTGGCTGGATCATGCAGATATTCTCAAACAAGCTGCAAGGCCTTGTCTTCTCATTTCAAAGGTGGAAGAGCATACACTTATATGATAGAAGGAAGAAGGAAAATTATGTTTAACTTTTAGTTGGAGAAGACAGATGCTGAATTTTCACAACTGCCTGCAATAATGTGTTTTCAAAAGATTCTAGTCTAAAAGCTGCTCTTTCACTTGCCATATTGTCCTCAGAGACAGGTTTTGCTCATGTCAAGGTTGAGTGATTTCAATATCTGAAATGGCAGCATGATGACAAGCACAGAAGAGAATGAGAAATAAAAGTTCTCACTCTCTATTTCAATCTCTTTTCATTTGATGCTTGCTGCTGATGCCACTTGCAGCTGAAAGCATTATATTTCTGGTGGAGAACCTCTGGCTGAAAACTCAGAGCTGGTAGTTTTAAGATAAAAAAAGGATGTTGTTCTCTATTCTTCTGATTGTCAAGAGATACTTCTGCTTTACTAATGGAATCCAATGTAAGCTTGTTGGAGGATTTTCCATGCATGGGAGGATCTGGCAACTATCAAAAGAACTTTAACTTTCTTTACTCCAAACTTTACTCTAACTGTTAAAAAAATGTGCAGAATGTGTATGTATTTTGGAGCATCAAAACAGCTGCAGGCATATGGGCCCAGATCCTATACTGATATTAAGGTTGTGAAGAAAGCATCAGCTAGCAATGAGAACATCTAAGAAAAGGCCAAAGAAGAAACCACCTGTTGCAACAAGATGGTTATAAACACTCTCTTTGGCTGGCTAGGGTCTCTCTTCAATTATTATACCTCAGTTAAAATTTTTTTCTTTCAAAACCCATTTAAACATCACACTATAATACATGATATAAAAACCCAGGTCTCACAGCTAGAAAATATCATTGGAAGTGCTGTTTTCATAATGCTGATTCTTATCATCAGAAGCAGAATAAAGACTGTATTAGTTACTATTTGGGGTTAGTGCAAACACATTAGTTTTGTGATTAAAGTAGTGTTTCCTAAATGTTTTGTGCTTTTACCAAGTGGCAAGTTATTCTTGAAAGCATTCACAATGTATAATGTGGTGTGATAGTTATAATCCACTGGAATTAAAATGTAAAAGTATGATGCTATACTTCAGCTGGGGAAATAGGTGTTTAAGTGAGTTCTCCATTCTTTCTTTGTCTGATTTTTCACTATAAAACTCTTTCCTTAGGTCTTAGAGGTTCTATAAACCTCACTGATAATATGCCTACACTTGGAATTGCTAAGAGACATTTTTTTAATTCTTTACATCTGCTGATTGACCTCCTTTCCAAGTGACTGCTTTAAAAGCAGGGGCTATTTTTCATCTAAAATTTAACATATTGGGGTCTAAAATTCAGACCTTATTTGTTTGCTATGTAAACCCATGAAATGCTACCTAACATTAAATGCTCTGAAAAAACCCCTCTATTACTGTATATAGAAAACTAGATTGTCAGAACAAGGGAACAGTTTTAGTACAAATAACTGCTTTTCTCAGGTCTTCATCTATAAGTTATGAATGATAGCATTCATTTTATCTCATAGGGACAGTAGCAAAATAAATTACTGTTAACACATAGTTGAGATATTTTAAGGATGAGTCCATAGGAAAGACCATGAGGTAAGTGGGTATGTTGCTACTTTGCTATCACAATAAGGTAATGGTAAAGGTGCAGTAAATGTTTTAAGGAAAAAATACATCCTAAATAATTGTTCATTATTGCTTGTCTATTGGGGAAAGTCACCATGAAATAAGCAATTTCTATTAGAAACTGATTTTTGACAGGTCCGTTGGCTGATCTGTCTCAACACAAATGCTAAGACCCACAGAACAGAGATGAGACAACAACATTCCCCTGTCCTGTCTGGCTACAGCCTGTTCTTAAAAACTACACCATTAGCAAACTTCTGGGCATAAGGAAGTCGCACTGAAGTTTTACTCAAAAGGGCCAAAGTAGGAGTGGGCTCCAGTGGAGAATACACAGAATTAGTAAAACAAGAACATACCATATTAAGGTTAACATGAAACCTTGTTTCCCTAAACAGCTATGTTGGGCTGGCACATCAATGTAGCCTGTCAAATATTTTGTCAAAATAGGTTATGCTATTACAGCTTTACTACACATTTGTGCAGGAGTGGATTTGAAGAAGTGTTCTGTTTGAGCCACATTAAACTAAGTTCTTCAAGCCTGTTAAAGATACTACTTCTCAGTGGGGTTAGTTAACGGCGAGTGGGGGGAATCTAGCTTTTTACCCTCAGTCATTTTGGCTGCAAAGACATTCATAAAAAATGTCACAGAAGTGATGTTTAATGATAGGATACCCCTCTCTCCCTTCCTCCCCCTCTTCCCCACAGACCCTATCAGAATTGGTCTTGCTCCACTTAGTTTGTGGAGTCAACAGTCATACAGACTATAGTCCTGGCAAACAGCTTGATAGTTTAATATTTGAGAGAATTATTATACGAAGTTGAAAAACCTTAACTATCATTGTTCTGGATCCTTCAGTAGTAGCATCTAATTATGCCAGAACAGGACTTTCTCTCTTGATTTCAAAAGAATGCAGTAGCACAGCTACTGGGAATAATGGTTTCCTATTAATTATACTATGTTTTACATAGCATGGAATGATGAATTAGAGGGCTTGTTAATGCTCTGTAAAACAAGAGCATCTTTAAATGTGAAAAGAGCTCAAAATTAAAAATAAAATATTAAAATTTTAACAGAATTCCAAACTTCTAATATAGTCTAAATATATTGTAAACTACATAACATTTACCCCTTATATTCTAATTTATACTATATTCTGATACATTCTGAATACAATTGAGACATATCTATAACTCATAATGGGAAATTCTGCTCAACAGATATGATTCTGTCTTGATAAAAACACATATACTACTATGCATAGAAACCTCTTGTTAAAATACTGCTGGAATAATAATGTACACAAAAAAACATTAGCATTAGTGCTTTTCTCATTATAGCTAATGGCAAAACCTCATTGATTGCAACAGGAGCTCTTTTCAGTGCGCATTTCTGCTTACTGTTACCGCAGGCCAAATTATACCTCTGTAATCTCTGGAACCCTTAGTATTTTCCATTGCCACATCAACAGCTGCTAGCAAGGGCTCAGCCTTTTTTCAAGCGCATGAGTCTCTGCTGATGTCCCCAGCCAGCTCACTCCGCGAGGTCACATCTGAAATACACACATTCTGCTGTCTGAATTGTCATTTCCCTCCCATCTAATAACTAATCTCAGCACAGATTTATACCAACTCAAATGAAAGACGCATGTAACTCAGTTTGGTGTAGATCTCTGCATATACTCATTTTGGGGGTAGTAGATCAATTCAATAATGATCAGTGACAAGCCTATTTTAGTTAATCAAGATTAATTACTGAAATACAAAATAATAATACAGTCACCAGTTTAAACTAGACAATGTTTGTTTTAAATCATGCTTTCTGTTAATTTGATTCAAATCTGTTTTGTACAGGTATCCTGTAAGGGCATGGAAGGACAGCACATGACTCTTTTTTTCTACATGTAGATAAACAATGCATCTTTTTTGCCATTTATCATATTCTTTAAGTAAAGATGCTTAAATTATTGCTCATTATTTTTGTTTTCTGAGTATGAAGAATGGGATTTTGGGTGGTTCATGTGTAGATATTGAATTCCAAAACCTCCTATCTGTCAGCATTGGTTCCTTTCCAAAAGTGCAAACTTCCCCCTTTTCATGGTCACTCACTCAGAGAAGATACCCACAATATTATAGTTCATGTAACTAAACTCAGCTATACACAAAATAGGCTATATTTTTAAAATTGCAATAGATCCTGGAGTAAAAAAGTAAAAAGTTTTTAAAAATCACTCCCCTTAAGGTGTTCCTGAATTGAAAAGCTCCTAAGCTGCTAAATAAAAACATGCAATAAACATTTACATAAGTTTACAGGGGAACTACCATTTGGGATCTCATCCAAACTGCTATCTGATGGATATAGATGTACACTCACATCCTGTTTCAGACTGTGGTCTGGGTTAACTGCTTTAAAGGAAGATGCAAGGAGCTATCTACATACATGGGAAGTTGTGAAGAAAAAAATGCCTATAATGCTAATTACTTTCCAGGCTCTGACAAACTCTTGGCTGTGAAGATCAGTATTTCTCATTTAGTTAGCCCTGTCACAGGAAGACACTGATTATAGCAAATTTCTCCTATCCTCACATAAGTTATTTTCTCCATTTCTGTGCTCAAGTTTCTGTACTCTTTTTGTTTGTTATCCTGAGTGAAATAGCCACAATTTTGCCTTTGGCTGGCACTTCAGCTTCTTCTGTTTCTCTGTTGATGATAATGACAATAAGTCCATTATTACAACAAAGTGATTAAGTGTATGGTCCTTCTTCAGCCCGTGCCATCCACAGATATGGGTCACCATTTATAATTATGCCAGCTGGAGATGCTGAAAGTACCATTAACCAAAGAGGGGAAAAACTCTTGCAGGGGAAAGCTGCAAAACACAACCATAAAGATACATTTGTTGTTACTATTATTCAGTCTCTTTTAATAAGGTATGTGTTCAATGAGCCACGCCAGAATAAGTAATATCAACAAACTTCAGCTACTGTAGAAAGAATCTATTATCATTAACAAAGACAGTCACAGCTTTACTAATTGAAGTCTGTAATGAGAATGTACCTCGTACAAAGATTTTTTATTTTGTAACCAGATAAAGAGTTGAAGCTATTATCAATTTGACAAGGCCGCTGACATAAAGTATGCAGGCAATTATTTTAGTACATTGATGGCTGTATTTCTTACATACAGTATTTAAGCACGATAGCTGTTCTTTTTTTTGCTATGATGCCCATTTGTGATTCTCATGAGCATTATTTTAACTATGCAGAGCAGCATGTAAACTTGTTGGATTCAGTTTGCAAAGGGCTGGGCTCACAGTGTTTTGCTATTAAGGGATATAGTCCATACAAATTCATACTTACCTGCCTCATTTTCTTCCCATTCCATCAGGTGTTTCTGCAGAACCTCAAAAACTGTGCTCAGTTATCTGCTGTCTCATTGAAATAAGAGCAAGAAGCCTTGGGGACACATGATGCAGGAAGCCCACTCGTGGAGTTTACTAGGTCCACAGAGATGGCAGTAATGTTAGCATGTACCGACACGTACGTTTATGAAACTGGTAGGAGAAGAATTCTGTGACCAGAACCAAAGTGGGATGAAAGTTTATCACAGAAGCAGTTTTCCTATCAGAAATGTTGCTTTGAGAAGCGGTAAATGAGATAAGTCCCCATCAGTTCCTGACACCAAAAAAGTTAAAGAACTAAATTACTCCAGGAAAGACTGGTTAATGTCTTGTTTCACAGTGGAATGTGTATTTTAATTTTTAATGTGTTCTAGTATTTTATGTTATTTCATTACATTTGTTGCATAAGTATTAAACTGAGAATAGCTATACTGGATGAGAGCAGTAGCCAGACTCTCTAGACGGTGTCCTCCCTCCCATAGGGGCAACTAGTGGGTGCTTGTGAAAGGGCACTGTCCAGTAAAGGGCTTCCTTCCCCATTAATTTCTTACCAAAAACTAATAGCTTAAGATCTACTTGATTTGGAAGTGCATGCAGTTCACGTTCAGCAATCACTGATGGACTCCTGCTCCAAAGACCCATTTGCAAAACCAAGCAAGCTCTTCACCCCCACATATCCTGTAGCAATGAAAACATAAATTTTTTTTGCTGTATAAAAAAATATTTTTTTTTGTTTGCTTGAAACACAAAAATCTCTTAGGATGGAGCTTATTTTTTATTTTGAGACATGGTATAATTTATACCTATTCACTTTCTCTACATCATTTATGAATTCGTGGCGCTCAGTATTCCCCTACAGATTTCTCTTCTCTATTTTGTGTTGCAGTAGTTTCACACCTCTAATCATCTTATTAGAACTAGAAAACTTTTATATATCCCCTCATGAGGCTGAGGGCCTGTAACAAGGCACATAGTACTGAAGTTCTGTGTTCCATGGATTGGTACAGTGTTTTCTATTTTATTTCCTTATTTACTTTTTAAAGTACAATAAACATTACACTGACTGTTCAAAAAGTATTCAGAAAGGTGGTGATAGCTAATAAAGAGTCTACACACATACAGTTAAACTGTTAGCTATTAATCACATTAGCTACACACAAATATATTTCTTTTCCCTTTGTATATTGCTTTGCATTTGCCATCCTACAACTCCCCGTAGTTGGCTTCTGAGTCGATCCCCTCAACTTCAGTCACCCCACTTTTTCTCTCTTTTATAGATAACGTAGGAATATGCTACCAGCAACCTCCTTCTGGTGGAAAACCAACCACTTAGTCCTCCCCTGTTTTCTGTTACTTGGCTCTTAATTTGGAGGTGGACTATTGCTCTCACCCCAGGCTTACTACGCTGCCCTTATAGACCTCACAAAGGACCTTCTTCGATGCTTTCTGAAAACCCTAGTATGCACTAATAATTTAGCATCCTTACCTCATGAGGTCTTTGACAGTGTTAAACAAACAGAGGTGTGAGGTGTTGACATCCCTTTTACAAAGGTTCTCTCACCTCTTCTCTGGTATATTATAGCTACCTGTGTGTCTACTAATTGTATTCTTTATTACGGTTTCCACTAATTTGCCTAGTATGCAAGTCAGAATTAAAGTCAATCTGCAGTCGTCCCTGGATCCAAGCTGTAAACATCCCAGGCTCTGCACCACTGGTAACTTTTTGAGGAACAAGTAACATACCACATTACTCCATAAGCAATTTTATATTTAACATCTTTTTGAACATGAAGCTAAATAATCTCAGCTAAGATCCTGGCACTTTTTACTACTGAGACTGGCAGTTTTCTGTAAAAAACACCTCTTTTATGGCTTCCTCAGATTAAGATTTCTCTGATTAATGCCTGGTTTAAAAAAAAAAAAAAAAAAAAAAAGCACTGCTGGAAGAACTTCTTTGATCACCTTCTCCCTGAATACTGATGCAACAAATAGATTTAGCTTTTCAGCAATGGCTTTTATCTTCCCTGACTGCTCCTTTTATACCTGGATCAACAGTCTGCTCCAAACAACTCTCTCAAAATCTTCCTAGATTCTGATGTGATAAAAATGGATTTTGTTACTAGTTCTCATATCTCTAACAGGATGCTCCAGTTTTATCTTTAACTAGCAAAAGGTTAGGTTTATTCATGGTTGCTTGCTTGGAAAGAATATCTACTTTGAAAAACTTTTTTTTTTTTTTAAATTTCTTAATTACTTCCTTTACACTGCTGTGCAATCATGTTGGCTTTTGAAGGCCATTAAAATAAAATAAAATGCTATTGCAGTGGATTTGTTTCAAAATTTCTCCTTAAAAGAAATGCTGTTCTTTATAGAGTATCTCTGCTACCATTAGATCTTGAACTAGTACATGTCACTTCAAAATGGCAAGTCACAGCATAGTATGGAATGCCATATCCTGCATTATGCTCATCATGCCATTTATGTAAAATGTCATAATAAGGCATGAAATAGTGTATTGTTTTATTTTTAATACATAAAGCATTTTATTTTATTATGTGATACAGGTTGACATTTCTTATCTGATTTATTGGATAGCTTGCGATACAAATGAACACCAAATACAATGAAACCATTTAATACTAGGAAGAAGAAAAACAGATAAGCATTCAGCATACTAATTAGAGGAGCAGCTATTTTCTGGATATGTCTCTTAGCGTGGAATCATTTTTCTAGGATATTGAAAACAGATGCTCTTTTAATTAGAAGCAGAAAATCTGAGTTTCAGCTAGCAACACCCAAGAGTACGCTTGACTGTATTGGAGATAAAACACAAACTTTACATGAGTTCTGCCACCTTCTGTTATGTAAATGTCTGCTTATGTATACATCTGCTAGAAGGCATCAGATAGGTTAAAACATGTGCATCTCCATGTGGCTGTGACAGTCTCCCCTTCACAGAGGAGGAACTACTAGTCAATAAAATAGCGTGAGCTGTTCTTCATTAACATCAGTGGTCAAGACCTGTAACTTTTTAAACAGAGGATCCTGGATTCTATCCCCAGCACCGTCTATATGCAATTTAGTTGGCTGTTGCCATCTATGACTATATATAGAACCAGATTTATTACTATGGGTGTGTTACCAAGAGAGCAGATCCAGCCTGATAGAGGGAAAAATATTAATTCCACTGAGTTCAGAAACATCTCCTGTAGTCTGCTTATCCTTCTCGCTCTTTTATAGCCATGACAGCAGTGATAGATGCCTAAAAAATACCTAAGCCAGAATAAATCTCAGCAGAGGACACAAAATGAAATGTGACCTCTCAAAAATTTTAATTTTACAACAACAAAAATACAATAGCATCACGTTGCAAATGACAACTTCATACACACAAAGAAACCAAACCCATATGATCACCACAGGTCATTCCATGTCTAAATGTGGACAGCAAAAATGAAAGCACAGCCTTGTTTACAGTACTGTCTCTTGAGGTTTGGGCAGCCATCCCAAAAATAACAGCCAGCAAGTCACAGCAAAAAGCGCAGCCTGGACCTTAACTCCTTTTGGCTCTACATAAGGTAAAAGTTAACTATAGCATTTTTATTCCTTCAGAGTGCAAAGTTGTCCATGACAACACAGTTAAGACAATTCTTATCTTCTACATTGTTTTGACTGCCCAAAGTTGCATGCTGTTGACCGAGCACTTCTGAAAGCAGAAAAATCCTAACATTTTAACTTTTCCCTGGTTAAAGTCTCAGTTGGAAGCTGAGAGATAAGTGTGCAGGAGGTTACCCTTTTGGCTTAAGATGACACAATCGATCACGAGACTTGCCTAAGCTGAGCCAACCAGCTAGCATCTTAAATACTCGGAAAGCCCTAGAATCACTGGTGCCTATCAAAGACAACTCCTTCTTAAGCTCTTTTAGTTACTTTAAAGAATGAGAAGAGGAAAAAGAACTAACGGAATTAGTTGGCTCACCAGTGCTAATGACACCTGTGGTAATTAGCTTCCTCAATACGCTTTCACTGGATTTGAATAAAAAAGGTTGGGGTGTTTAGGTTGTACTGCCATATTGAACATACCTACAATATCCAGACTAGCTTGCAGACCTTGGCCCTAAGGAGATCACAGGACATCTGAATGCAGACTGTAGCTGCTTGTTACTGTAGAGAGGACAGTGTGGGAGGCAAGCTGTAAAGTTTTAAATAGGCTTTAAGACCTAGAAAAAAAAGCCTGAGTCAACTGCAGAGAATAGGGAGAGTGAAGGGAAGGAAAACTGATATAGTGAGATGCATAAGCAGATTGGCAAGACTTGTGACAGTTGGTGTTTTCCTTAGTCCCTTAATTCTAAAAGCTGAGGCTCTAAGAAGAGAGACTGATTTAATTTAATATTAAAATATTTCTAGCTCTTGACCGGGTCATTTCAACATTAAATTTGTAACAGCCTCTCTGAATTTGCCCATTAGTTTAATGAAAATAGTGAATCCTTTAGAGAGGGGGAAAAGAGTTCAGGAGACATGTCATTTATACAGTTTAGCTATTGAAAGCTAAAACTTTCTTACTGTAAATATGGTCTTGTTGTGATAGCCAGTACTACTTTGACAGAATCACATGGAAGTATAAAGGGAACCAGCAAGGTTGTGGAGAGCAGAAAGCTAAATGGGAATAAGACGAGAAAATACTGTGTTTTCCTTCCATTGTAGTTGCCTTGGTACACAGTATTTAAAAGCTAGCTTCAAAATAGATAGTGCAGTCCAAAGTGAATCTAGAAATCAGGGTAGTTGGGTCTTGAGATTGGAGGGCACCTTGTAGCTGTGTCTTGACCTTGTATGCCAAGACAAAGATGCGTTCTTCCCAAGGAATGATTTGAACTTTTCTATTGTAAAAATCTTTTTCTTTTAGAATTCAGAGAAATTAATATATCTGTGGTCTCCTGCTGATCACTACTACAGCTCTAAGGATCCTCAAGCACTCTGCAAATATGAATTCTTTCATTCACACCCAGAAGCTGCAAAACCAGCCTTATACCTACATTACAGAAGAATAAATGGTGGTTTGGGCATACCATGTAACAAGCTCAAGGTCACACAGCAAAGGAGGAGCAGATCTTGGAATAAACCAGGACAAGCCTATAATTCCTGGTCCCTCTTGGCTGGCATTCTTTCCTATTCCTATGCTAGAGTCTGATGACTGTACAGCACTGTAAATACCAGCCAGTCCTTCAGCACAGAAGGACAGGGTTTGCTTTAATGCTATTTTTAGTTAAGCAGATCCTACTTTTAAATCTGCAACGCCTTCATTTTCAATATCGTGATTATGTTTAATGTTCCATAGGAAGATGAGGGGATTAGTATGAATCAGAAAGCACAATGCAGCGTAGGCAGTACCACGCTGCCTTCTGAAACACCAGCACAGAGCAAGCAGGAGCTTCGGTGGGGGCTTTACACGGGGATGAGGCATTAGGCAGCTGGATGTGTCAGCTGGGTGCTCATCAGGCAGCTGGTGTGAGTGGAAGGTCAAGAGCACCCTCACTGTTTACTGAATTTGTAAATTACTAATTATTCAGCTCGCTAGGCAAGGCAGGCTCATTGCCTGTGCGTGATATTCCCCCTCCCATCAAGTCTAAGCGCATATGGAAGAGTAGGAATTCTCAGCCATATTTTGATAGATGGAAGTCATTAAAGTGCCATAATAAAGGACATAAAGAGCTATAATGGGTAGGTCAGCAGTAAGTCCAAGCACACATCCGTGTTTGTCAGAGAACAGGTGTAGAAGATAAAGTCCTGCTGTGCACTGAAAAAAGCAGTACTCTGTCTCTGCAGAGAGCCTTGCTAACCAGGAGATGGTAAGATGTGGTTTCTGTCCCCGCAGGAAGCAGTGGCCTAAGAGGAGTTAGAGGGGCCTTCATTCACATTCACAGCTTTCAGCTGTGGGAGGCAGAGATGGTAGCTGGAGAGATCATCTCTGAGCTGGGGAGACTTCAGAGGCAGTGGCCAACAGAAGCTCTGGGAGCTACAACGCAGGAAAAGAGACTGCCAAGAAAGCAAGGAAATGGTCTGCAACATAAGGGTCAGGAAAAAAAAAAATTATACAGTGCACCTTGAACCAAGAAAAGAGATTTGTTCTTCCTGTCCTGTGTCTGTCAGCAAAAGAGAGGGGTTTGGAAATAAATTATTCAAGAATTAGTAAGAAAGAGACCTGAGATGGAGTATATCATCGTCATGACTTGGGAAATGTCTGAATTTTTTTGGCCCTCAGATGCCTTTTAGTCTACCTAGATTGGGGCAGACATAGATAAGATTGATCAACAGTCAAAGATGGCTGACATAAGGATGCTTCACTGTGGAGGCTAGGAAGGTGGTAGCTTCAACTGAATAAACCCAAATGAAAGGAAAAATTGGGGAGAATATATCCAGTTCTTAGCTAATGTGACTGCAAGCTAAGTGGCCAAATAGGCATATATTCCTCTCCAAAAGTGTATCCTTGTACAGGGAAATATCTGCCACAAGAAGAATCAAAACGTGATACTTCTGGAATGAATAGGAAAGGATGAATGAAAGGATGCAGTTACACTCTCTACCCAGTCTTTGATTGCTGCAGTATCTACCAAGACCCTTTAGGAAAAGGGAAAAAAGATTAACCCCTCCCTGTACTTGACTGCTCAGACAAGAATGGCAGTGAAGATTAACAACAGCAGATCTTCCCAGGATAAAGACAAGGAGGGCAGTACAGAAAGCTCAAGAAATTAAGAGTTACAGGTAAAGCCAACGTTTGGCATGGAGAGATGGAAATAAGGGTCAACTGTAGCAGATGAATGAGACTGTGTGTTTTCCAGAATATTGGAAAAACAGAAGCAAACACTCCGGGGGGGAGGGATGAACATTAAAACAAACAAAATAACCCCAAAATGCTTACTTCAGTGGAAAAAAACAACACAGCAATGAAAAGCAGCCATTAAATCCAACAGAGAGGCTATGAATAAACTGTGCTGTTTCAGAAAAAGTCCTACGCCAAGACGCTTCCAAGCAAGTCACTCAATCTATACGTATCACAAGAAGCCAGGCTTTATAGACAGTGTTCAGACACGGGAAGCAGGGGAAGTGAAGCGATGCATTGGTGAGAGGGAGGTGAAGAGTATTCTGCTAGATATGGCAAGAAGAGCTGGGTTTTGTGATGGCAACATTCATTTTTTGATTCTGGCTGTGCATCAGAAAGGGGATATACACCTGAGATGAGGTGACTTTGAAATTACAACCCTATGTAACTTCTTCCCACTTTTTTTTCCTTTCCTTATTTTTAGAGTTAGACTACTTTAATAGAGACTTGCATGGAAAGAGGCAGTTCAAGACTTTTTCAATCACAGTCTGATTTGCAGACCCTGCATAACCCTAACACGCATGCAATTGCACCTGACATTTTGAAAGATCTGTTTCAAAAGTAAGAGGCATTACCATTCTCAAAGCATTTCATGCAGCTCAAGACCCAGTGGATAGATTCTTATGCTAAGGGTCTGCCAAAGAGTATTTCAGTTTTGCTGCATATATACATATACTGTTTTAGAGTATATGTGAAGCTGTTCCACTAAGCCTTCGCAGTATAATTTATGAAATTAATGTGCATCTAGGATTTTTTTGAAGGTGCCATTGTAAGTTACGATCTCATGTCAATACCCAATTTCCTACCATGGCTCTATGGTAGGTAACCTCAGCAAAGTTTGAACAGCTCTGGAGGACTGGAGCTTTTAAGAACACTTGAAAAACTCCATCAGTCATGATAACATGCTGAGTAGTACATACACAGTACTTTGAAACTGTTGTTCATACTAAATGATAGTATACTCCAGGGGTAGCTGCACACAGGTCAGTGGGGCGTTAACTCAGTACGGGAGCTGACTTTTAAGTGACTTGAATAAAGAGGAGGAAGGGAAGTGGCTCACATTGTCTAATTAGAGAAAAGTTTTCTTTTAACTGTTACTTTACAAGCTGTTGGGTTATAAAAGAAATAACATTCCCATGAAATGACTAAAGAGAACTATGGCACAAATTAAACTTGCAGAACTACTGTGGAATATAATACAAACGGCAGAGGCAGAAAGGCAAGCAACTATATCCTATATGCAAGCATGGCTAGAAACTGCTTCTCCCTTGTTTTCATCTTCTCCTGACCGAAAAAGGGCCATACAGAGATCCAGGGAAAATCTAGACAGAGATAAACATCACACTTACCATGCAGTTTTGATATACCCCCTGAGTTTGAGCAGTATCTTAACTCGCTTGTGCACTTCACCTTTGTTCCTTTCTGAAATAAATTTCATCTCAGTTTGCCTTTTGAACTTCATAGAATAATCAAGAAGTGACACTTAAAAGTAAAATGCAGATTTAGAGGTCCTCAGGCTGTTGAATAACGTGGTTATGGATTTTCAGTTGTTGGAAGGAGCAGCAAAATGTGATGGATTAAGTTGCAATGACTGTAGCACATCTTTTCAGCAAACTATATATACGTGCTATAGTTTTGCTCTGTTTTCTACAGAGGAACATCAGTCACTTTCATCACAGACTGGAAGCTTCTTTTGGGAAAGAAGGGCAGCAGTGAGATTCGGAGTTTGCATGAACTGCTAGTGACCCCCTTTGCTGTTTTGTCAGTGCCTCTGCTGCACTGCCTCTGAGCCTCAGCCATCCCCAAGCTGTGCTTTCAAAGGTCCGTTAGAAATCAACTGCAAAATAATTACCGCAGTGCTTGGCTCCAGATCTAACTTGGAAAGTGCTCAGTCATCAGCTCTACAAGCCATAAATTATCAGTTCTGGTCAGTCTCAATGAAAAAAATATGAAAGCCACAGCTTCTTGAAAGCACATCTAGACATAGCTTAAATCCAGTCCAATTAAAATAAAAACACATGATGAAAATGTGTAATACTCTCTCCAGTGGTTTGTGATGCCTTTAGCACAAAGGGGGAAGCAGATAAGGATGGCTTTGAGACTGAGCAGTGCTCATGCCATCCTGGGTATGTTCGTCATGGTCTAAACCCAGTCTGAAAAGCAGGGAAGACTTTCATAGCGGAAGTTCTCCATATTCTTAAAATAAATACAATCTTGAACACTTTCCTTTTCAGAGTTCCATTCCGCCTCTCTGTGTGCCTGACTACAAGGAAAAGTAACATTTAGACATAAGACTAATGATCCAGGAGATAAACCTACTAGAAAAAAATATTCTGTTTATGAATTGCCATTGAACATTTTCCGATTCCCACATTTGCTAATATTCTCTAAGTAATTTCTGCAATAATGTTTTGCCCTAAAGACTCTGAGCAATTTAAATTTTTTTGAAACCCTAGCCTTGCAGAGTGCTTGATAAATAGCTCATGTGAGCTGTTTCCATTACTTTGAGTGAAACCAGGCTCCTTTTGCAAATAGTTGTGTCTTAGAGTTCAACATTTGCCTTCTTTAAATACTTTACTTTTATTTGTCTAAGATTAGCTGTTTCACAAACATTCATTGCCACAGATTACTTCAAACCTCTTTGCTAAAATACTGTCAAGACCAGAATACTGCTGATAGATAAAATTCTCCATTTTCTTAAAACAGAGACAAAACATACTTTCAGTTATTTGTCCAGCTGTGTCAATAGGATATTAATCAAAGAATTGAGAAACATTTATCCAGTTATTGTGCAGACTCCAGTACTGTTGCATTTAAGTACCTCGCAATCTTAACTAGAAAATGTTTCTATGAGGAAAGGATGTACTGATGCTCCTATTGTATAGCCTAAGAACAAGGCCTGCAGAGGCTGTACAGCCTTCTAGGGATCGCCCAGAGCTTTTGACAGAAAGGAAAACGCAACCACAGACTCCACAGAATCTCTCTTCTTTCCTGAAGAAAAAGGAAAACTATTTTACTGATTGATCTCCTCCAACCAGCACCACTCCACTATTTCTTCATTTCTTCTTTTTCTTCTCTTTCTCTTTTTTTTTGTCAAAAAAATAACCATATAAACAGAGTGCAAATGGTAAACTACCAGTAGTGAGGCTGGTGTGGTATTTAAAAAATCACAGACTAACAGGAAACACACAATTCAAGTACTAAATAAGGACCCAGCCAGACCAAAATCTTGGGTCATAATCATCAAAATATTTTCAAATCCATATTTTAAAGTTGGGTCAAAACTGTTAAACAGACTATAGTGTCCTACATTTAATATATACAACTACTTGAATGGACTAATGGGAGGAGCCAGGAACACCCTCCTGATACTTGGGAAGCCTGATGGCTAGATAGAATCAGGCAGAGATGTTGTGGGCCTCCGGGTGACAACTGTCCCCAGTGGAAAACAAAACCTGGATAGGACACAGTACTTTAGGAAAGGCAGATGCTTCAAAAGGGCTGTTCAAACATAAGAAAGGGAGCTGTTTAAAGCTTGTCAGTATGAAAGAAAAAATGCTAAAGGTCTGGGTGACTCCTTGAACTAAACTCCCTGTTGGAGTTAAGTCCTTCTGTTCTGCAGGGTCCTGCTTACTCAGCTTCAGCAGAAGCCTAAAGGATTGTTGTCCCCCCACCCCAGGGTAAACTCTTTAACTGTCCTTTGAAAGAACTGAGCAGACTTTGCTGTTTTCCCATTAAAACAAAGCTGCTAAGGTAGCAGAGGAAGCCGTGTTTCCTGCGCCACAGCAATTAAGGATTCTCATCCTGAAAATGGGAAACCTAGGTGCCATAAGGATCCAACAGGAGAGGTGGGGGGTCAAAGATGCATCTCCCAGTCCCTGGAAGGTTACAGGATAATAGCTGAGAAGGGCTTCCAGAAAGGAAGAGACAAGCAACAGCATTTTGAATGGCACTCAGAGAGCACTGATGCTGTGAGAATCTTTCAGGAAAATTCCAAGCATGAGTCTTTGTTTTAGTCTCCCTGACACTTTGTCCAGTTTCTGAATCCCAGTGGTACTGAGGTAGGATGTATTTTGGCACACCATGAGAACTCCCAAACTATTGTGGAAGATTTACTTCGGTAACTTTCTATAAAAAATGCAAGAGTCTTTACAAGTATCCCATTTACTTCTAACTTTGAAGTTAAAAAAATCACAAATGCTTTTAACTAGCTAAATATTTATAATAGCTTGTCTTATGCATGCAATGCATAAAGCCTTCCAAGTACTTTAACAAGCTAGAAATAGAGAAACATTCAAAGCTGAAAGAGCCATATTTGGGGTGAAAAATGGAAATTGTTTAAAAACACCACCATCAGTTAGAAGAGAAATGACATATTTTGATGTATAGGCTATTTTAAGTCAAGCAGGCTGTAAGGATTACAGTTAGGATTTGGCCAGAATATCAGGCCAGGATATCATACTTGCAGAAGAGAACAGCTGTCAGTAATACAAGTAAATATGCAATAGGAGCCCTCCAAAGAAAGAGACATCTGCACCTATGGCCAGCCTGGAGCCTGAGCTCAGGAGGGACCTCTGTACAGCACTTTTGGTGCTCCTTCCTGCAACATCCTGTGTTTCCTGATGAGGAAGCATCCCCTGAAATAAATATTTACCATTCAAAATTACATGCAAGATGCCCAAGACACGCAGTGTAATTGTATTAATTTTTCTTCCAAAGCTCTTGTTACATGGATGGTCTTCATTTCCGGTAGGTTTTTCCTCACTCAAGCGGCAATGCTCACTTTTCTACCACTTGGGATTTCTTCCCTGAACACCACAGCCCTCTGATAGCCAGACTTCCACAGGCGAAGTGCCAGCACAATAGGGATGTCAACAGGTGAAAGCCCGGGGTTCTTTCCAGTGCATACCTACAGCCTCTGCAGATATAAAACATCTTTGTAAGAAGTTTGTGATGCTGGCAGAAACAGCCAAAAGATGTGTATTCCAGTGATGCTACAGCTGTCAATATTGTCACTTGACAGCGGTTGGCAGGAACGCTTACCACTGCAGACCTGACCTCAGCCTTCACTGCTTTAGGTACTCCTTGAAAATCAACTCCCACTTTCTCCCATGTCACAGAATGCTATTTCCTTTACTGGGAAAGACTGAAGGGGCACACGTTTGCTCTGCAATCACTACATTTCTCTTTAGAGACAAAACTTTGGGTAGACAGACACACAGCTAATTGCCCTAAGTGCTTGAAAATTTACACTAAATACATTTATATATATACCATTAGCCAATTTTCTGCAGCTTAGCTATTTGAAATTGTTATGTGTGTCTGCAAAACGCAAAGTTTTATTCCCTATAAATCAGAAATTGCATTGTGGCACTTGTGCCCTTTGTTTTTCCCTGCTTTTAAAGTCTGTTTGCCAAATGCAGTATTTTTATTCACTGAAATTTTGTGACAGATGGTGGGTGTAGACTGATAGTAAGGCATTTTCACAAGTGATGAAAGTGCATTTGACCATTCTTACAGGCTCCCAAAGAATTCAAACCAGTACAGCAGGGCAGGGAGGAGAGCAGGGGGAACCGCTGCTTCTCTCATGTCACTTCACCACTGAAACTCAGCTGGGTGCTGCAAAGCACCGAACATTCTGTGACCAACAAATAACACTCTATTTCATGTCTCAATTGCTGTTTTGGCAGCTCCAGACCACCCCCTTTCACCAGATAGACATGCTATCTAAAAGTTGTTACATTAACATTTTCTTCCATGTACAGCAGTTCTATAAATTTTCCTATTTGGGCTGCACAGGGGCCACAAATGACATCACAGCCTCTTTCTACAAGGTGTTATACAAAATTATAGATCAAAAGCTACAGCCTGAAGTTGACAAGACTGGCAAGGAAACGTTAAGTGGCATCATTCTTGACCCAAGTGAGACAGAGGATGTCACTCCTTTAGAGTGAGTCTACATAGTCTAGATGGCCCAGGAAGAAAATGCATTCAAGAAGATATATACAACTTGGGGCAAAGTTTCTCAAGTTGGAGTAGATTTATGCCAGTTCAATGTTATTGTGACTGTAGTGTTTTCCTCTTTTCCCTTCAAGTTTGCTGAGATTTTCATGGGATATCTAACGTCAAAGCAGACTGACTTGCCTAGGATTATAAAAGAAAGTCATCATTTCCCAGAAATGGGAGACAATTTTCTGAGTCCTCACCTAGTAGCCTATCATCACTTCCTTATTTCTGCATCTTCCAGCACCACAGTACACTAAATGCAACCTTGGCTTTGAATAGATATACAGAGGGAACAGCAGTCTGTAAGTTACTATCCTTCCTCCTTCTAGTCATGATATACATCAAGAGCTTCAAAAAGGATGGAAGAAAAGTAACTATTTCAAAACCATGTCACTGACAGGAAAATCTCCCATTATATAAAGATGCTATGTATGTACAGCTATAGGCAAGCATTTCTTTGGAAGCATACACCTGATATCCCTTGCAATTTTGATCCTAAGCTAGTGTAGCTTCAGATGTACTTATTCATGTAAGTCTCAGTACCTTCACTGAATCTCACTTAGTTAAAATAAAAAGGCAGCTACTATGCCAAAAGGAGATGTTCTAAACTGCTCTCAGCTGGGAGTCTCATTTTATGCAGCTTACAGAAAGGCTTCTGAAAAGCAGCACATTAACGCACAACACAAATGGCAACTGAACAGGATACAATGAGACTGTTCTCAAAAATGTCTCATCAATAAACATCATAAAAGACCTGCGTCAAGAACTAGTACTCCATCTACCACTATAGACAAGCCATAGTAAATAATGAAAACATAAATAGGAGAGCAATAAGGAAGGCAGGCAGGAGTACAAATGATATAATTGAAATACAAATAAAGCAGCAAGGTTACTGGTGAAAACAGAGGGTATTTTCTATAAAGGAAGTTGTGCTCATCTTTCTGCTACAAGAGATATTAGTACTGGGGTGAAGAGTAAAGTGCGTGGATTCATTCTTTTATCAAGATGCTGGAGTTAAAAGAATTGAGTCCTTTGTGTTTGCAAAGAGTCACTTGGGAAAAATAATTTGAATTTATTTTAATTGAACTACTTGCACATCTCGCATTGCAATTTGAATGCTCTATCAGAATTCAAGGAGCTTTTGTTTCTGCAGTGTAACTCACTTCAAAATGCCTCTGTTCTTGAATGAGTGTATCCATACTGTCCATTTGAGTTTGAGTAATCAGCGTCAAATTCACCTGACTAGATTAACTGTCTGAAGCACCTCCATACAGACAGGCAGTAAATGAGAAAGGAAAGAGAGATGCACCAAAGATGAAGAAAAGAATAAGACAAGACTGCAAGGCTCATTTTATCTTGTGCTGCAGGCAAGGCTTGCCTCTAAAGGTATCAGGTAAAGACAAATGCAGTCTTAAATTCATCCAACAAATGCACAAACTACATTTGCACAGAAAATTAATAAGCTAGCATTCACATGAAAAAGGTATCAAGAAATTTAGTTAAAGATAAAAATTGGAATCTATTTGTTCTTGAGTTCTTAAAGCATGTGCATTTTCTTTAATTAGAAGCAAGAAATGCAACCTTGTAACTTTTAATAGCTGAAGCATAAGCATAATCAGTTGTGATGGAAACTCCAGATTACATGCTCTCATCTCTTGACCTTGGAGTCACCATATTTCTCTCTAGCTGTTATTAATACCCTTGTATTAGGGGTGCAGTGACTTTGTAGGGAATGTCAGTAAACACAGGCACTCTAACATCCTTTGTATTGTCACAAGTGCCGCAGGTCGAGCCCGTGTTTAAGGCTGCTGCACACCAGCAGCTGGGCAGCCAGCACTGTTCCTTTCTAGACACAAAGGACTGACCACAGAAGTTCAATGGGGTGCACACCCCATTTTCAAGCACAGTGGGGAGAGCACTGGAGAGTTGACCCTATAGTGACCTGCATAGCATCATGCAGCTCCTAGTCCTGGATTCCCTTCCATCATTAATGAAAGGGGTGGAATATTTCTCCTTAGTACTTGTTGGAAATCAAGGCTGTAATTTCACTGCATTTCGGCTCTCCTGTATGTGAAACTAGAGCTAGTAAGAGACTGCATAACAAAGACTAATCTTCTAGTACAAAGGGGGGTAGATAGGAATAAACTCTAATAACACACTAAGCACTCATGTGGTCCAGACCTTTCTCCTTCAAATTGCTCCCTTTGTTCTACAAGTTTCACAAAAGGAAAAAGCAAGCAGTCTAATAAATAAATAAATAAATAAATGTTTACATCTTGTTGGGGAGGGGAATTTATGTCCATCTCTGCCCTTCACCAGGTTAAAACTGACTGATGACTCCTCCAACTCTGGCTGGAGGCCATAGCAATATTCATTATGTGGACTGCCCAGCTTTATACTTGTATAAACTCAGCTCTACCTCAAAAAAAAAAAAAAAAAAAAAAGACAGAAAAAACCCACCCCACCACAAACCCAAGAGTACCAAATTTGTCTTTCACCAGACTCCCTGCATTTGGGAAAAAAAACCCCCAAAAACCCCAACAAACATGTTTGTGCCCCTACCCCCCCCAGTCCTTAAAGGTGAGGATTGTTGGACTGCTTAAACAATGACAAAGGGCAGCAACGAGTTTTGCCTTTGAGCTGCAGGAGAAACTCTATTGCCTTCAGTGGCACTAGAGTAAGAGCTCAAAGACCATTCTGGAAGATCGGAAGAAATAGGAACAGAATGATGTGAAGAGTAAACTCAGAGAAACGCTGATTGTGAGATACTGACATGTTATCTCCTGGAGTAATTATTTGCCTCAGTGACTGCACTGAAATCAGCAACACTAAGGTAGTTTGACACTTTACGCAACATCATGTAGCACAGTTCTCCTGCTAAGCTACATACTTAGAGTAACATGGCGCTCCTCTTTATGGCATCATTTAGACTACTGTATTAATAATTTTTTAAAAATCCCTTATGATTTCTTAAAAATTGGTCTCTCTTTATTTGCCTCTCACCTTCCTACCTATAAAACAGGATATGGTTTCCTATCTGTAAGACATCTGTAAAAAGATGTTAAGCTGTATAAAAAGGACTCTATAATCTCCTGGGATAAAACACAGGTTCTTACAAAAACCAAAAGGCACTCAAAAAAAATTGTCCCTGCAATCACATCTGGTAACGTAGTGCTTTACCTCTCACAGATCACTTCAGCGTTGAAGGGTTTGTTTTAATTATTTTCCTGTTTGAAGTAACAGCTAACCATTCACTGACCTTCCTGCCGCATTCCCTCTCTGTAGTGCTAGATTTTGTACAAACAGGTAAGCCACCTGTAAAATCCAGGTAATTAAAAGAGTTTTACGGTACATCCACAGTCTCAAAGTAAATGAAAATATACAGGTTAGCAAAGAGGGGCTCTGCGGCCTCCAGCAGGGTGAGGAGAGAAGCAAGAAACACAGCCAGCATCTCAGTCTCTTGAAAAACAGCAACCCAAAATGCAGAGAGCAAGCACACAGCAGGCAGAGCTGGACCGCAGCCACGCTCCTACTTGCGCCAGAGCGAGACTGTTTCTTGTGCCCTTTGATGGTAGAGGTTAGCACTTGCAACAGGGCACAGATCACTTCAAAACCTGTACACAGAGGTGTCTGTAACTTGAATAAAGAAATTTAGAAGAGAAAGGTCACGGCCCTATGCATGGATCGCAAAAGGAAAGACATGTAGCAACTTCTCGTGAGGCACTGGAACAATTTGCATATGCTGCGTACAAGACAGCAACACATGGCAGAGGAGTTTGTTGACAAGTTAATGACTGTATTACTTACACTGGTGCCTAAACAAAAGAAAAATGCAAATCTGTATTTTTTTCAAGTAAGAGGAAGTCCTGCATGTCTAACTTTGGAAGCTGGTACCTAAAAATGTGCATCTGTTAGCGGGAAAATGCTGTTATCACTGAATTCTGGACCTTTAAAATTTAAAGCTCAAACCTTGACATAACTTGACACTGGTATTTCAAATACTTATGTCTTAGAAGGCTCCCTCCACAAATTTGTATGAATATACCTTAAAGGACTGTAGAGAGCTCTGATATACCATAAAAGGAAAATGCTACTCAAGATGTACATACGTTTCCATCATGAGAAAAGTGTTTTATCTGTAAAGGCTTATACAACAGTGACTTCTGCTGTGAAAGCCTTGTCAATCCAGCATATCAGTTATTAAGGTTAAAACTTCCTCGTATTGCTCCCATTACTCAAAATACTTAATATGCTTTAAATGGAGCTTAACTATATGCTTCTGGCAGGAGCATTTATAATGTGAGAGGCCTCAGTTCCTGTTCTTGTTCCTACAGCAAGGGGTAAAGAGTCCATTTCAGTGGGACAGAGATGTAAAAATCAAACTGTTTGTTCACTAGTCCCAAAACAAGAATAAAACTTCCTCATTATCAGGAAATTCTGAACACTTAATTTTGAACACAGGAGGATTCAAAAGAATTTTCAGGACTTGCGTCTGACATCTTGATCTGATGCCATTGCATCTTACCTGAGTTAAAAGCAGAAGCAGTTTTAGTGAACTTCTGTTATGCCTGTATCCTATAAGCACTTAAGGATTTTCCTTCCAGGGAAGAGCGCAATAACATGCTTAACAGCCTTTGCCTCTAAGAAAAAACAGAATATAATAAAGTAATAGGCTTTGGAGGTTTGAGGAAGTCACTTTGGTTTTTCATTTTAAAAACATCCAGTGGTTTTGACGAAGAGCTTTACTTATGATAAGAGCGCCCATGAATCCTCACAAATTTTAAGAGAGTTATCTTGTGGAAAAACAATTACTAATGAAGAAAACCCATCTGTTGCCCATAAATTAGAACTAGTTAAATGTCCATCAGAAAATATTTATTTGACTAAACAAAAGAACTGTCTGCACCCCTCTGGGTTTAAAGCCAGTTTCCTTGCTTGTGTATTCACAAATAGGTGGAAAATAACTCTCTGCACAGGCTATACACATTGAGTTTAGTCAGCATAAACTGTCACAAAGGCTTTCCATTTTAAGTCATACCTTTTATAAGTAGGACTTGACACTGAGCCAGTCAGCCTGATGCTCTCTCATGCTTTTTGCATACTTTAGAGACTAGATTATTATTGTCTGGCCTCAACTAAAGGTCTGTGGCCATACAAGGCTTAGTATGCCTTCGTCAATTTAGAGTGATTGTTACAAAATAGCCCATAATAGGTGACTGGATTTAATGCACTAGAAATGTTGGATTTACAGATAAGAAATATGCAGTACTTTTCAATCCCTTCAGAACCACCATTATATAAACTCCCATTAATTGTGCATTATAGACTGCAGCATATATTATTTTAAGATTCAGACACTTTATTTTTTCATGCCATGCATAGCAGCTGTTGATTTACAGTCGTCACTAAGGCTGCAAGTTCTCACCATTGATTTTGATAATACTTTTTGTCTTACGGAAGAAATTGTCATAGAATATATATTCTTTTATTTTCTTAAACTTAAGCATGATTGTCTGGTTTGTTTTTTTGGTTATTGAAGTACTTTATGATTTACAAAAAAAAAAAAAAAAAAGAAGAATTTTCTGCCAGGCTTGTGACCTTGAGGATGACAGTTTAAAACTCTGCTCTTAATCTTGCAAGAAAAAACAATCAGTGCTATATACAGCACAAAATGACTGTAAATGAGATGTTGTAACTATAAAAATAAACAGTGTCAATGTTTGATGTGTCAGTTTACATCAAGGGAGAGTTTCTTGAATTTTAAAAGAACAATTTGATAAATGCAAGTCATCTTTCATGTATTATTGTTTCTGCTGAAGAAATAATTTTTCATGTCTTTTTTTCATCTGTTGTAGTTTTTGTACTTGCCATATTAACATACTGGAAAATGAAAGATTTAGTCTCTCTCACATACCAGAAATATTTTTTTCTCT
Organism: Haliaeetus leucocephalus; assembly: GCF_000737465.1. Lineage (NCBI taxonomy): Eukaryota > Metazoa > Chordata > Aves > Accipitriformes > Accipitridae > Haliaeetus > Haliaeetus leucocephalus. The sequence continues at coordinate 4,738,881 of NW_010972665.1, forward strand.
AATCATTACATTCTGTACTACACACAACAACTTTTAATGATGAGTAATTATATAGTATAACTCCTGTTTTGAGTAGCTGGCTTGAGATACCTTCTAAAGGGTTCTTTCTTTTCGAGAAATTACCGAACATTTTCCTAAAAATAGTGAATACCAAGAAATCTGATGAAGTAAAAAACCAGCCTCCTTTTGGTGAAGCTCAATGCCTCATTTGAATGTTTATCAAATTAAATACTCCATTCCAATTCATTCACATTTTCCAAATACAACTTTCAGGCTCAAAACACCTTTTTAAGGTAGGTATATTAAAAATCAAACACAAGGCTAAATAATTGAAAACCAGAACAGCAGGGATTTGGGTTGGGTTTTTTTTTTCATGTAACCCATCACCTTCATTCAAAACAATTTTGCCATTTTTCTGTTTCGCATTGACTAACACACCATATGGTGGTCATTTGTTTCGGTGTAGTACCACCAATTTTCAGGAAGTGTTCTTGGCGTGTGTAGTATTTGCAGAATTAGATTTAAAAAAAACCCAAAACAACAAAAAAGAAGAAAACAAAACACCAGACTCAGAAAGCACAAGAATATATACTCAAAGGGGAATCCCACATTGGATAGGTTAGCTGACCTTTTTTTTTCCCATTGAGGAATAGGACACTTTGGTTTCAAGTGGCTATAGAACCATGAATTCACACCATCAAGCAGGATAACTCAATGGGTTACGATGGAACAAACCTTTATTTAAACAAACCCACATCTGCTAAGTAGCACAGGGTAACAAAAAGCCATAAAAATCAAATCATTGAAATAGATCAGGTTTACATCTGGCATCTTTGGAAGTTGTCTCTGGATTAAAGACCTCTTTTAAGAATTCAATGGAAAAATAACAAACCATCTCTGTTTTAAAGGGCAAGATAAGATTGTGGCAGATCTAAGAACTTTCTGTAAATAAACTCTTCCTTGCTCCAATAAATTTCATTGTCCTGTGCTAGGAGAAAGAAACACTGTTCCTTTACCAACGCTATTTTTAATGCCTGGAAAGCAACATTTCCATTTGTTCATGTGGTATGAAAACTCTGGGTATTCAAAGCAGCTTCATTCAATCTAGAAAAGGTGCAGAGAAGAGGTAGGAGGAATGAAGAACCTACCATTTAAGAGCCTAAGAGGTAGTTTGTTTAGCCTAGTAAAACAGAAGCTGAAAGTGCTCTGTATCATGAAGTACATATACTGAGGCAGAGAAGTTAAAATAGTATTTTCACAAGAAAAAGTTTTAAGGTGCCACAGATGCATTTGGTCTGGACACCAGATGATTTCTAAAAATAAGGCAGTTAGATTTTGAAAGTCTCATTATCAGAGCACTTGAGAGCAAGAAAGGAAATTACTTCAAACTCTGGCTTGTTTCACGAAAGGATTTCTGTTTCTGAGTAGCTCTTGCTGCAGGTAAGAAAACTGAAAGGGATTTTAAGGGCCCATGACTTCCAACATCCAACACTGGTTTGTTGCTGTTCTTGTTCTTTCCATCAGCTTGTGTGTTACAGACTGCCTACATCTTCAAATGACTGGCAATACAGAGGATGCAAAATAAAAATTGGGCTTTAGTCTAATAGTAGTGTGGGAAAGAAACAAGAGAAATACCGCTACTTCTGGTGAGTTCCAGCATTTCAGAACTCTTTCTATATAAAAACCGACCTCTTGTAACTTCTGTAACATCCTAAGTTATAGCAGAAAGGGTTAAATTTAGAATAATGATAGTTTATTTCTAGTGAACGTCAAGCACCATTTGTAGATCTCAGTAATTTGTAGCAAGTCAGTTCAGCTATACTTCTGCATACCTTACCAGCACTGTGTTATCACAGAATCAGAACAGTGCAGAAAGAAATCCAAATTAATTCAAAGATTGCAGCTTCTGCAAGCCAGCTGAGGTCATAAAATCCTAAGGCAGGTGTGTGGACTTTCTCAAGTCATCTTCTGTTGCTTACCAAGTAGGTTCTTTTACAAATGTACTGCTGACACTGCTGGAAACATAGTAAGGCATCACTTTCAGAAACTGCAGACGTGGAATCCTTGCTAAAACATTATCTGAAATTGCAGGCTGCTGAATGCTGGAGTGGATCAGCCACTGCTGTTCACAAGATCATCAACAGTGAGTATAACAAGCGACTAGAATCAAATCTGTAATTATTACACAACCTCATAGTATGCTTTATGAAACAAACATACTTTACATAATGTCCCAAAATATTTTAATATTAGATAACAGGGCGAGGAAGAGAGAGATTAGGTTGCATCAGCAATGGAAAAAATATCTTTGAGAGTTTAGATGTGCAAGGAGTTGAGGAGCAATGATACAAGTGAAGCATGAAGCAAGGAAATGGGGCAAACAGGAAGGCTGCACTGGATAGGAGACACACCTGGAAAGAAGATTTATCTACTAATGGTAGACTATACCATTAGTAGATATAGAGACTATATAAGCAAAAGGAAACTAAACCTGAATGTAACAGTAGAAGAAGAGGAAGGCTTGTGATGTATCCATAATATAGTTCTCGCATAAAAGCTCACTCCTATTCTGGGAAAAATTTCATGGAGCACTTGCCAAAACCATACGTCTGTGTACGGTTACATAGCAGAAAAGGGACAACTGAAAGGAAAACTGCGTCAGCAATTGCTGATCAGCAATCCCATTTCAGCTCCGCAAGGCACAGAACTGCCACCATGGAGCCAGGACTGGAAGCATCTTGCTACGGTTAAATCATGCAAAGACTGAAGCATTATAAAGTATCCCATGGAGGAGCACAGCTGTGGACTGAAGCCAGTGCAGCCCCAACACTTCCTTACTACACACTGTCAGGAGACAGCTCTGATCATGTCCTGCGCAGGACAACAGAGCAGTGTCAGCACCAGATAAGAATTCAAGCATCTCGGAGTTCAAATCTTGCAGCTCTGAGGGAGACTCTGCCATGTAAGACCAGGAGGACAGGGAGGATATGCAATTGATTTTGACAACTTCATTTGAATTATTTTGCAGCTGTAAAATAGTCATTCATGTGGTACCACCCTGAAAAATGAATCCTAAATAATTGAACTGCAAATTAGTCAGAGCACGTCTCAACAAATCACGCTATAATTGCAGCTATTAACCACACATTTTTTACTACAGTACAAGTTAGGGTATAAAAGTACGAGTATTCATTTGAATGTTAGAAACACATTTGCTGTCAGAAGCTCTGCAAGGGCACGCAAGTTCAGCCAACCCCAGATATAAGTGATACACACACATTTGCCACCACTGGACCAACCTTAAGGGTTGCTGAGGACATACATACAGCTTGTATTGCTGTCCTGGAATTCAGCTCCATGTGTTTGGTTTCTTCAGTAATTGTACTTATTCATCTTTGTACTAGAAAGCTACTTGTTACTATAATGATGTGAGCAATTGCTAGCACTCTCAAATCATAACTTCACAACAGGGAACAAGTTTCTGTCTCATCTCAGGATCTTTTGGCTGACTTCACTGGAATTATCCTCTCAAAATGCTCTAACAGTTATTTTCATCACAGAACTATAAAACTTACATTCGCATTTAGACCCCTTGCACGTATTTAGATGAAGCAATGCATTTTTAGCCTTTTATTGCTTACACTAGCCAAACATCAGGCAAGCTTGAAACCTAAAACCTTAGGTTTGTCACAGGTGGGCCACAAATATTGTCTTAATTTGGTTAAATAGTTAGATGACTTGAGCATCTAAATGCTAAGCTCAAATGCTAAGCATTAGTAGGGCAGGCAGATTGGGCAAATGAAAGAGTTATGATGATTTTAATTGACTGGCATAACTGCTAACGAGATAAGATGAATCTGTAGCAAAACCAGATGCAAAAGTTGTGTGAAAAGGGTCACTTCCTCTGAAAATCGAAGTCACCATCTTCAGAAAGTCGATCATCCCCTGTCTTCAGAGGAAGGGCATAGGCAAGATTACATAAGAAATGTCATTCACATTTGCACTGAAAAAATTTTAAAAGAAAAAAGCCATTGCAAATATAAGTGAAATTTTATCAAGAAACACATCGGTGTATTGTTAAATATGCAGTATGTATGTGGATTGAGTGTAAACTGCTGTCTTTGTTTTCTGAACTTTTAATAGATCTTTAGGAAGATGGGAAGGACCCAAAATCATAAGGCCAAATTGGACACTTAGGAAGTGGGGTTTGGGGGGGAGGGAGTTGTTTTGTTTTGTGCGTTGGGTTGGAGGTGGGGGGTGTTGTTTCAGTTTTGGGTTGTTTGCTTTTCTTAACTAGAAGTAGTAGTATTCTAGCTCTTGGACATTCTCTTTATAATGTGAACAAGCAGAGGAAAGGGTCATAAATCAAGATACCCTATATCTGAAAGCTTCCTCAGCCGCTGGTGGTATTTCCTTCAATATGATGGACACAGAAAATAACCCAGTGAACACACACACATTTAGCATATAATGTACTGTTAATAAAAAATAGCAATGACAGATAATTCACCATAATAGGAAGTGACTAGGTTACAAAGTACAAAGATTTTGGTGATTTGCTTAAAACAATGATCAGATCTCTACCATTTTCCCCTCCTACATTTTTAGAAAGACGACTCATATTTTTAAAACTTGTGTGTGTTAGGAAAAAAAAATCATCTGGAATCTCATACTTTACACATAGGGGATAAAAAACTCACTGCACCTTTAACAGGTGCATTTTGTAAAGGAAAATTTATTACAAACACTTACTTGAATGAGATCTACTGAAATCAGAATACCTTTAATACTCCTCGCTGTTTTTAAACTAAGTTACAAGATGAAATAAATATAAAATATTAAAAAAAAAAACCAAACCAACAACATTTTGCATACTGGAGGTCTACAAGATAACTTCCAGTACTGAAAGTGTTTTGAATTTTTTTAGTCACAGTATGCTTTTTATGAACAGTTTACTTCAAGAAAAGGATCCATCTAGACAACTTTTAAATATAAAGTTATGACATTCATCTAAAAGTATTTATAATGTAATAAACAACCATTATTACAAAAGCTTGTAAGGAACTTTGTTAAAGTAGAGTTGAACAATCCCAAGTTAAGCTCATATGTTTACACTTAAGTAACAAGATCCCTTATTCACCTGGTTTTTGGCTTCATGCTTGCATCATTTGGGTTGTGCTAGCAATAGCACTTCTTTGAACACTAAGAGAGAAAGAAGTTAAATGGAATAGTTAAAAAGTTTGCTATCAAGCGTTCATCAAATATGTATTTTTTCAGTGAAGAACACCAAGACATCTTCTAAGCAAAATGACAGCAATTAAAGTTGGGGGTGGGGGGGAAGGTGGAATCAAATCTCTTTAAAAGCACCCGAATGAATAAGAAACCCTTACACTTACTGACACAGCAGCCATAAGAAAATTTACAGGAAGAGGCCAAGCAGCTTTTTTATACTGCTCAGTTGCAGGTCTGGGACCTTTACTAGTTGTTGCACAAGACCAAAGTCTGCCTTGTTGGCTATCTGTATTTTTCACAGCAGTCTCTTCAGTTTCCAAGCCAGTGCACATTTTTCCAACGTCAGTGTATTTTAAAAGAAACAGTCCATTGTGAAATGGAGGCATAGAATCTTAGAAATAACATGGAACCTTAAATATAGGTCTAGAAAAGCTTTCAAGACTGTACTTCAACCACAATACATCCATCCGAGATGCATCTCTGAAAGCTGTTCAAGACTGTTTAAGGCAATGTTTGCATTCACTAAAAGTGATTATGATATGGCCTCCAAATTTATCAGACACTGAAAGAGGACCCTTGTCTGAGGTGGAGAGGTTGGCAGCTGTCAGAGTGTAATTCTGGATCTGGCGAACACTTGCCCTGCAATTCAGGTCAATGTGAACAGAACACAAAGGTTTGAAAGCAAGTAGATGCTTGCCAATGTATTAACAACAGATCATACATGTGGGCTGCAGTACCTTCAGCCGTTTTATGTCAGTTTAGCTATGGAGAAATAAAGTTAAAAGATGCTGACTTCTAGCTAACTCCTTACTTGCAGCCATACATGCTGCACAGTGGCTTATGAGCACAAGGGTGAAATTTTCAGACTTTTGTTGTCTAGCTATATTACATTTAAACTATTTTTAAAATACCCACAGAACTATACCCTTTATTTAAACACCTAGATGAAGTTACTGGTATTGGAATGATGGCCAAATCTAGCTCCAGTATGTAGTATTATAAAATAAAATAGTGTGTCAGGAAACTCTTGATCTGAGCTAAAGGAATCTTTCTAGTGTTTAACCAAGACTTCAATTCTACTTCCTTGTGATCCGAAGATATGCAAGGTATGGCTGTTACTGACCTGCCAGAACTTGCCTATTCTCATTTTCTTCGTCCTCCATTAGAAGATGGTACCATGGTGGTTCGTTTCAAGAAAAGCAGAAAAGGAAGTCCTGTCTTATGACTGAAGGCTATTACTAGGTATGCAGATTACAAGAAGACTGACCCATCCACCAATCCAGTTCATGCTGAATTTGACTATTTGGCAGCTGAGAATAAAGCAGTTGATGAAGCAGAAAAGTTAATACACAATAATTACCTTCCCTAAGCTTTCAGATAGCTCAATGAACAGATGAGGCTGGTCTGTATGAAGTGTAAAAACTGAGGCACTAAATTCTGCAATGTGCCTTTAAGCTAATGATGCATGCTTTTGCCTGTTAGGTTTTCCCTGGTTTCCAGTGACACTCTCTTGAAAATAACAGTGATAGACTCATTCTCCAGTTAAAGCCTCCATCCAATCAATTGCATTTCCGCTTGAAATCCTTAAGACCACTGGGCCAGAACGTTAAAAATATGTTAACACAAACCAACATCTTGCTTCTTGTGTCGTGCAGTTCTTGAACGTCTTTGGTATTGACGTATGCAAGGCTGGGCAAAAACACAAAACTGAAACTTGTTCCTCTCAAGGTGGGCCCTTGACCCTATATGTGCCAATTTTAGTCAGAAAACAAAACCTTACATGAGGACTCAACTAAATAGAGTCAAGGAGAACATTAGCTACATGCGCCTTTTACACACAAGTGAGGTTATAGAAATTGACCTTTATTTAGTAATCAGTTTCTTTAACTCTTCTTTTTTTTTTTTGATACAAAGTGACATTTTCATTTTAGTACAGAAAATCCATGTCAGAACAGTACCTGTCTGTTTCAGTTGTACCACTGGCGTCTACAGTCTGACCTCAAACTTTAAAAAACAAACAAACAAAAAATGAGATAAACAAAAAATAACTGCTGTCCCTCACCATGAGAAGTACTTTGACTAGTAATTCATCCATACCATTTCCTGTTTTTTAGTTTATATACAGTATTATAGTAGTATGCTATAATACTATATATATTTTTATATGTATTATAGCTCAAAATACTCTCTCTATATAGTATATAACTATATAAATACTATGTAAAGTATTTTGAACTATAAAATAGCATCTGTAACACAGAATTTAAATTTAGGACCAGATCTTTCTTTGAAGAACTGTGCAAGAAGAATCCCTTTTTTTAATTAAAAAAGCTGCAAACAGAAGCAAAATGACAGCCTGTAGTATAAAACTAGAAAGCCTACATAATGAAATGTTAGGAACAGTGACCAAGAAGCAGTTCTACTCAAATGATATTTTAAAAACAATTAGAATACAGTACCCAAAAAACATGGCACAAGAGACAGAAGCGACAGGTACAAAACCTGTGTTAGGAACACAGAGTCAGAAGTGCAAAAAACAAAAAGGGAACCGATACAATGGCATTTGGTACAATAGGTGAAGAAGTATTGCAACCAAAACTAAATGATCACTTATTGTTTGACAGTGATAACACTAACAATTTAGTACCTTTCTAAAGGCTTTTAATCAAAGCCCTAAAACTGTGGCTGCTCTTAAATAAAAAACAATCTATGTGAATGCTACACACTGAAGTACAAAGCTTAAGAATTACCCTGCAAAATTGCACCGACATAAGCTTTCCATATTTACAGTATCTAAAAGTGACAGAACACAGCATGCTAGGCCTAGCTTATGACTCTTCCCCACCAGTACTTAATCCAGGCCCAACAACCAAAAATTATTATTTCTCAACACATGTTAAGTTTGGATTGTTCAGATATATTATGACGTTTAAATATTATATTCATGCATAAAACAAGAAACGATATCTTTGACAGACAAGCATTGACAGGATACAAACAGTGGTCTGCCCTGTAGAGGAGTGTACTTCCTTCTGAGCTTACTTCCAAGACGTACCGATTCAATCCCACGTTGTTACCTAGTTGTCAAGTCAACAATGTGCTTAGAAATGGTCAAAATTGCAACTCAGAATCACATTGTGCACAAACCATTCACTCATATTCAGAAATTTCACTCCGTTTCGGAGAGTTACCTCATTAAGTGAAAGGACACAGTTAAAAAAAACAAAAACAAAACAAAGACATTCAAGTAAACAGCAACATCCAAATACTTTGAAAAGGTTTTTGTAAACTTGTCATTCTACAGGGTTTTGCAGCATTGTTAAATTCATTACTCATGGACAAGTACACACAGGTCGCAACCCCTCATGACAACCTGTCACACATACACGTACGAAGTAAGAGACAAGCTCGGTGAAGTGATCTACCCCTTCCCACGTGCCTCATCGGGTCCTTGTGTGTTCAGTGTTATCATTCCCCTTCATGAAACAGAAATCACTTATGGATATCTTTATAAAGACAGAAATGGACAGAGTCCGTTGGATAGAAAGTTAGTTGGTTATTTACATCTGCAAAGTAGTTTCACAGCGAAATAAATCTACAGCGGGCCAGCTGGGATCCACAGGACTTTGTTTTGTTCTTGATCAACAGTTGTCATAATCTGAGTGCAAATGCTTGAAAGGGCTCCTCCCTGGACAATGCCTGGAGAAAAAGAAACACACCCCCACCACAAATGAGACTGGAACAAACAGTTACGACTAATGACAAAGAGCAGTCTTCTGCATTTTTCTGCAAAGTTTTTATCAACAGATCAGAATTAATCTACCCAATTCAATATTTGCCAGCTGCATAACTCTATTAAAAGAAGAGGAAGAATAAACAGAGCAAAGGGGTCAAGCATTGAATGTACAGTTTCTTCTGCTAGCCCTTAAAACAGCCCAGGGAAGTCACAGAACTGATGGGTATAATCAACTAAGACAACTGTTTTGTTAGAGGCCTCCATGTGCTATTTTCAGAGGCATCAGGTGGCAAAGTTTAAGTCTAAAGATGGTCAGAACCTGCTATAATAAACCTTCTCTGTTCAGCATGTGGTGTTAAGAGTTTTATAGCTGTAGCAACTAGGCACTATTTACAAATATTAGAAGTAGATTATGAGGCAGCTCACAGATCCTGGAGCTAAATAAACCAGCAGCGATTGCTACTCCAATTCTTATTGTCAACTACGTTCAAGGAATAAAAAGGCCAACAGCAAGCAACTCCCTGAAAATCAATTCAAAAGATAAATGAACACCATGCATTCTACCCTTGCTAAACATAACAGTCATAAAAAGTAAAATGCCAACACTGACACAGGAGAGGAGAATGTATTAGCTTTAAGACTGAAAAAGTTAGGAACTTCATGACTTGAGAAATACGTCAGCAAAGCCTCTGGCCTCAGTTACTGCAAACGCTGGAAAAATAGGGGAAGTCTTAAAAGGCTTGAGGTATAATTTCCATTTTTGAAAAGAGAGAATTTGATCTCACGTAAAGTATTACTTGACTCTGCAGTATATACTACAGTTAACGATGTCAGGTGAGTTTGGATACAGAACACAGTAACCAACAAGGTCTATGACAGGTGAAAAATGGCAGTGAGGGAGTGATTCAGATTATACACCGTGCTCACAACTTGGTACACGAAATAAAGCCAACTTGAAAGAGTCATTATTCAAAAAATGTACTTCATGAAGTAGTCACAGAGTTCAGGTCTGAGAGAGTGTGTCATATAGCTTCACGAGGAAGCTGCCATGTCTAACATGCCTATTTAAAGCCTTATTTTATACACAACATTATAATTTCAACAAGCCTAAATGTCAATGCAGTTTGAACACCAATCCTCTCTGACTACCAGCATCTGGAAATGTTGATGACAGCTGGAGTCCGCTCTACTTGGCACTAACAGTGGGAGGCCCTTCCCACAGGGCATGTGAGAAGATACAAATAGGACTCTCTTGCACTGAGTACTACTTTCACTACCAGGGTGGAATTAAAATGCAACAGATGACTTATCAAGGAGCAGAAGATAACATGTGGTGATGCAATCTGGCCATGCACATGTCCAGTTCTGTGAAGGCTTAGTATGTACCATTTAAATGAACATTTGTATGGCTATTACATACCAAGTAACTGAACTTGAGAATGTGCAGCTTCTCTCAGGATGCACTCAGATAGCTCTATACTAAATACATCCCCCTTCCCTCCCCTGCACTTGGCAGGTATGCCTCAAAATACTTCTGTAAGAAACCCATTGTTCGGGGGATGAAAAGTTGGGTTTTGGCTGGTTTAGTGGTGTTGGTTTGGTTTTGGTTTGTTTTTTTTCAAGTTTTGTTGCCATTCACATCAAGATAGCTAGAATTTTACCCCCACTCTTTTAAACGTATGTAGAACCACATGGAAATATACTCTGAAAAAAACAGAGACAGTCTTCAAACACAGTTTTCTTTCTCTGGTAAAGATACAGTTTTAACTACAATCCAAGACTTATATAATATACTTTATGATGTTAAAAAGGCCTCTGAAGTTGAATTGAATTATTCCAAATTACAATGTATGCTCAATAAACCTTTGACAATTTTTGTCCTTTCTTGAAAGATTTAAAGTATGTCTCACAAATCATTCATTAATTTACACTACAGGGTTTTTTTTTTGTTGTTGTTGTTTTGTTTGATTTTTACAATTACAAAAAAACTTATATTCCTTACATGGTATAAAACTGACAACACTGTGTCCAGTTATCTTGGCCATACTTCCAATACTACTGGCTTGCAATAAAACATTTTCAGAATCTCTTTAGGTCATAAGATTCATAACACACTAAACCAAAAACATGCAAAAGCAAGGGATAGTACTTATATCTTGAGATTTCCTCTCCTGGTAAAACACCACAGCATGAGTTTGCCAAAAGGGAAGGCAGAATGGAAAAAACAAAAAAAAACCAAAAACCCCCCTAAAAAACCTCTTTGAAGGAACATAGGAACTTTTGAATTATAGTGTAAATGGATTAAATTGCTACTGTGTTCCTAGTGAAATGTTGATTAAATACTAACCTGTAAAGTACTTGCTATATTCTTGTTCTATTTTTTGAGCTGTCTCAAACTGTTCTTTGGAATGTTTTTGTGTAACTTTGTCCCTCAGGAAGATTGGGTCTTTTTGCTCTCTGCAAAAAAAGAAAGAAAAAAAGAAAAACCTTGTATAAGAGTAATTTTTTTTTTTTTTTTTTAAGGGACTTGAAATTATTACCTCCAGTTGGGTGAATGTGAAAGGCTAATTAATTTGCAAGCATAATCCTGTGCATAGACTGCCATCTACTGTGTTTCAGCAGTATCAGCATAGTCATCAGGATCATTTCAGTGAACAAATTTGTCTGCTATCAGACCAAGACAGTATTCCTTTAAAGTCTCAGAGATTGGGAGGGGGCTGAAGGAGGAAGAATATAATTTTTTCCAGTTCATGTGAATCGGACCATCATCTCATATACACTCCAGTACTCCCTACACAAAGCTGGGTTCAAGTACCACTCTCTTAAGGGCTTGAAGTATCAAGCATTGAGCAAATAAAACATTTTAAGTTTCTATGTCATATGACACATTTTTGAAATGACTTTTTCTGTTATACAAGCTGTTGGAAATAAGAAAAACATAGAGAAATACAAATGGTAAAAAAATATATTTTAATTCCAATCAAGGCTTGTAACACTCTCCTCCCAATCCAACTTGGGGTCCCCAGTAGGGGATTCTGTTTAAAAGAAAGCAGAATTTATAATCAGCTAGTAAGGTTATATAGATAGGTACTGAAACAATATAAGCGTAGCTTCTTATAGCAGTGAGAAAAGAAGCACAATTTTATTTTATAAATAAAAAAAAATCACTCCTAAACTAACCTATCACTGCTATGTAGCATTTCAGAGGATGCCAATAGAACCTGTGCTATATCACAAAGGCTGTTTGGAAAAACCTTTGGTGCTCATAGCAGGCAGAGACAATGTGCCACTGCATCTTATTTGGATGATTGCTAGAAATCCTTGCTTGTCTAACTTCAATTGCTCTCTGTCGCTTTCCAAAAAAAAAAGGAAATAGCTGTAACGGTCACCATTCCATTTCCAAAGGGGCTCAAGACATGACAGTTCCATTTTCATTCAAGTGCACGATCCTACAGTGGTAATTAAATACCCACATTGCTTTATGTCTTCCTTCTACTTGAAAGTGGAGATACTTATCTTCTTTATTAAATAGATAGTCAGCACATTTACCTACAGATCAAGAATATAAGAAGCCCTCGACTTTCAAAATGAAGACAGCACAAGTATAAGATCTCTCAAAAAAACTGTTTCTTAATACTTATGTTAGGAGATTATGTCACTTCTTGTCAAATCAACTTATTAAAATGTGCGAAGGCTTACTCAAACATAAGGGGAGGGACTGGGCTTTGTAACTCCCATGTTCTGTTCCTGGCTGTATTTGAGCAGGAAATTCCCAACTGGTGAAATAGCACAGCCTGAGAAGACCACAGTATATACACTCCATGGCAAAAGGGGACTTCCCTTGCTGTTTTCACTGGTGAATGAAGGTGGGAAAGTTGAGGTTACAAATCAGTTGGCCCTGCATCCACACACTTGGCCCAGACAAGATGATGAAGAATAGCTGTTTGTCACAGTCACCACTTAATCCTCAATGGATCTCACCCATATCTGTCTTATGGTTTAATACAAAAGTGAGCAGGAAAGATCCGAGTGCCTCCTGGAGTACATACAGTTTAGTCAATATTGTTTGATTTCTTTGAAAGATTCATTTAATTGCCATGCAACAAAATGAAGTTAGGACCGTTTACCTCACACCGGTTTAATTTCCACATTTTAAAGAGATTTAAGATGACTAAGATGAAAGAAACAATAAAGGTAACAAGCTTATTTTAAGCTAAAATAAACATCCCTGAACTATACCCCTCACAGACTTACTTGATTTGTTTAGCATTTTTGTAGCGAATAAAAATTACAATAGGGTAGATATGAACACTGTGGAGCCGTTCGATGGCATGAGGAGCGATGTCAAGCAGACAATGACAATCCTAAGATCAAATGTAAATGCAAAACACTCATTCAGTTAAAGAGCACAAGCACACATGCAAATCCCCCATTTTTTCCCCTACTTAAATCATAGCAACCCAACAGAATTTCGCTACACATTTAGCATTTTGGGGCTACTGAGCAATTTGTACCCAAAGGATTTATAACAAAAGACAGAAGATGAAAAACTGCAAGAAATTCCATTCATAGTACCAAAAACATGCATTGATAGAAATAAAAATATTTGAAGAACTAATGAAATGAAAACTCAGATTGAAATATATACAATACATTTTTTCCAAATTTAAATATTCATTTTCTCTTTCAGAAGTCATAAGTAAATACAAGCATTAAAGTAGTAAGACTTTCTGCATTGTTTGACAGAAAACTATAAGCATGTACAGATTTTAATTAACATCTGTCTCCAGGACTATTATGATATTTATGTTCTATATAACTGCATTAAATGGAATAGTTAAAAAACCTAAATCCTCGTCTGAGGGGGTAGGGGTTGAAATCTATGGAATCTAAGAAAATAATTTCTAACTTTAATAATACTGTGAAAGAATATGGACATTCGTAGTTTCTACAAAGGTGAGCTTGCATGAAATAACCTTTAAACAGTTACATGCCAAAGCAAGGTAACTTTTATTTTACTCAGCAGCCTGGGGAACAATTCTCTGAATACCTTAAAGGAGAACAACACTAACATAATTTGCATCCCCCTAACATAGTATGACCATAAACTGCAAATTGTACAAAGAACTACAGCATTAAAAGTGACTCACCTTTTCTGTTATCTCTTTTATTGAAGCTACAGTTGTCACATCAAAATGTCCACTCCTCCGTTTATAATCAATAAACAGACAATCCTTCACACCCCGCTCAATGGCTTGTTGGGAAGCTTTCATAACCTCTGTTTCATAGAACCAGAAAAGATCCACTTTCATTACCATTCCTTAGGCACAGAAACAAGGCTAATGAAACAATGTTTGCAAATTCAGATTCTTGGGGTTTTTTCCCATGTTTGTGCTACCATTTAATTCACTTATATAAATGTTACTATTATGTATTCTAAGCAAGAATAAATTGGTTATATTTGCATACTTACCAAGAGGACATCTGCAAAATTTTCCAGGGGATTCTTTGACCAACATGTCTTTCACAGCATCAAGTAAAGGTCCTAGAATAAGGACAGGCCTAGGAGAGGTACAGTCCACTTTCTGTACACGCTGGTATGCCAGACTTGCAGAATCTACACACAGAGAAGATTTACTTATAAAAGTATAAATTATTTTCCTAGCTTTCCTCAGATAAGCAGAAGCACCCTAACAGTAATCATGAAAACAACTCCCTTGCACAGGATAAGGGCCTTGAGAAATACAACAAATACTCACTAGCCATTACTGCGATTTTCTCCACTTTACAGCTTAAAACAGATGTTTTTCTAATTCAACCTGTTGATTCTTCCCCCTAGCCCCACCAAACTTTAAAACCAATTATTCCTATTTTATCCTCTCTGTTTTGGTTTGTTGTGCTCTTCCATGGAAGCAAGCATCGTAACCAACATGATTTTTGTAGAGGAGTGAAAAAATGGAAGTGAAGAGTTTTGAGTGGTGCCCAGGATTTCTGTCTATACTAAGCAACTTGGACAGAAATTAAATAGTTGAAAGGAAGATGAAAACCATGCAACAAAAAGCAATCTCCCTCTGCAAATGAAAATTAAAGCTAAGAGAGATCTAGTAATAAACTACCAAAAAAAAATTAGTTTGAAACATGCTGGCTTGTTATTTAATACAAAAAAAAATTTGTTATTAAAAGTAATGTACATGATGGGACATATGATCACCATTTATATTCAGACCAACCAGAAAGCAACATTATTCTTTGTATCATGCTGCAGCTGTATAAAAATCAAAGAGAAGGAAAGGCAACCCCCTCCCAAGTGTAACTAACAAAGGTACTTGCCATCCAAGAAAGGAATTGAGTCTGTACTGATTGTATCAAGAGCCAGTAAATCCTTTCCATCTTTGGAACCACTTCGCTTGTGTTTATGCTTTCTCCTGAAGAATGACCTCCGTGCTGCTGCTGACAATGTCTTAGATGAGCTGTTTTCATCTTTAGCCTCAGACATGCTGTGTCTCCTGTAGAATTCTTGATCCATCCTATAATGAAACAGACTAAATGGTTGGTATTTAAACTTATCTTTCTAAATTTTTTCTACAAACAGTATCACCACTGCTTCTGAAACACACTGGAAATGCTCACCTCAAGCCTTAGGCCAAATATCTTCATCACAGAAAATTAATCAGAAATAAACGTTAACATAAATAAAATAATAAGCATCTGAAAACCTCACACACTACCATAATTTCCTCAGGATTCTTGTAATGTAAACAGCAGCATGGCACAGAGGGTGACCACTCCGACACGCAGGGCAAAATTCTCCAAGGCAGAAGCAGCAGTATGCACCTACTTGCCAGTAAAGTCAGCCTTGCACAGAAATGAAGATCCTATTCTTTCTATGAAGCTGCATGTTATATTCATCCTTACAAATAACTTACTAGCAATCCAAAATAACAGTTTTATTTTATGCAGTTTTATTTTATATGAGCACAAATATTTTGGCCACATAATACATGTAAAATGTAGTTGGTTTTACTATTCATCTTCCAGTAACAAGCCTAGCAATGATGTGTATGGGTCTGCATGTATATATTGTACTTCCACACATTGCACATAGTACCATTGTCCCATTGTCAGGATGAATTTTGAGTTATGACATGGAGAGAAGACTATTAGAAGAAAAGGAAACCAGAAAACCAGTAATCTTAAAATGAAAAAAAAAAATTTTAATAACCGAGTGATAAGTTATGTGATTTCAGTAACAACGTAAAAATTTAGTTTCTGCATACTCAACTACCAACATTACGAGACTGCGGTGGATACACCGTCTTACAATAAAGTTGCTGTCCACAGATAGCTAAAACCACTGATGCTTCCAAAGAATGATGGTGATAACCTTGGATTCAAGGATATTTTTGCTGTGGATACTCTCACTTTTGTTATTGTATTATCTATTACAACACTGGTCTATGTATCATTTCCATTTCTAGTTTACTATTTAGTAGCATTAGAAACAACTTGATAGAGCAATATATTTAATTCAATATTATTAAAATATGCCATCCCTAAAATGACACGCCTAAGAATTAGTATATCCCAGAAAAAACAGAAGCAAACAAGTCTTTTATACCACATCTCACTCATCAGACTTTTAAAGACTATAAGATAAAATACTGTGAGGTCACTCACATATATTTACTTGGAATCTGTCCTCTTTCCAGCTTCTGAGCATTCTCGTCTAGCTGCCAAGCCATCCAGCAACCAAAGTTTCCCTGTGGTAGAGTGTCATCAACATACAATATGTCATCCTTCTTAAAGCTTAAATCCTGTTCTACCTCTGGCAGACGGTCATAAAGTGCTCTGGAAAGGAAGACATAAACAGGCTCTGCAACTGATCTCCACCAACTCAAGGGAAGAACATGCATACTTATTTTGAAAAAAGTTAACAGATTAGTGGCACACTCTACATTTCAAGAGCACACAAGTTTATAGCAAAACATGCAGACTTACTATGTTACAGATTGTGTACTCACTGTCAGAGACTAGCTGGGATAAATCAGTAAACTTTGAGTTTAAAAAACGTGGCAAAGCTGATACTATCTCTCTCATGATGGTCAGCGCATTATCCTAACAGTCATGCCATCATCACCAGTCGCGCTCAAATACCTGATGTAGAATCCATCTCCAGGAAGTTCTTTTATCTTATTAAACTCTTCTATTCTGTACTGGGTCTTTATTTTGATGTTTTCTCCAGGCTTCAACATTTCAAGATAAGCTTCCTCAGCTGTTTTATTTCGCATATCAATGGAACCGTACTGCAAAACACAAAACACAGAAACCCTTAGGTGTGAAATTGTATCTTAACAGGTAACAGAATCAGGTGAGCTTGAAAAACATGCAAAATGAGTTTGTTTTTCCCACTAGCAGGCTCTATACGCAAGTAAATCTTGCCACTTGACCCTAGTACACTTTGCACCTTAAGACGTCTAGCAGGAGATTGAGTCACGGGGACAGAAAACAAAACACCCAAGTGATCTGAGCAGACATGCACTGTGAGAGAGAGTCTGCACTTCTTTAAATAGTTTTCAAAGTGTAAGCTGAGAATCATAAAATTCACACTGGAAAAAATTTAATATTTTTAGGGAAAGCAAGTGGTCTGAGGGAAGTCAGAAACACAATTAGAAAGCAAAATCTCCATCTGGATACTAGAGGCACAATGGGAGAGTCTCAGTGCTCAGACAGTATCAACACTCAGTTGTACCTGAAAAGCTCACACACACATGTGTTTATCATCTTAACAGTCCTGCCAAGTAGATAAATATTCTTGTTTCAGGTATAGAAAGCAGAGTCAAAAACATATTGCACAGCCTTCTCTAAACTCTCATTAGAATTTCATAGTGATAAGATCAATATTTTTCTCTGTTTTGCAGTATCTTTCATATCCTTGCCTTTCTCCTACGTACAGCAATTGGATTCAAGGCTTCCTATTTACATGAAGAGAGCAGGTGTTTATAAGTCCAAGTAGACGTAGAGTAGTCCTTCAAACTTGTGGGCAACTTGTGTTCTCAACAGTGGTAGTTCTCCAGGTCCACATCATCCAGCTCTTCATGTGTTGCAGCCAGAATGAAGGTTACATGTTCTCACCATTGTTACCCAGGTTTTGTGGCAGGAACTCAACGTTCACAGAGCATCTCCCATTGCGAGACAGCACAGTTCTTTGTACAACTCCCTCTTTATACTGTCCTAGACATTTTGTCAGTTTGCTGCACACTTTTCTTAATAGCTTACCTCAAGTATCATGTCACCCAAGACTAGTCCATCAGATCCTTTTGCTGGGCTATCATCATCTACATCTGAGACAAATATTCCATACAGGTTTCCACCACATATCTGGATCCCAAGATCCACTTGGGATTTTTTAACAACAACAGTTCTAGGTTCAGGGGTCCTTTTGTTTGTGTCCACAGGGCCTCTTTTGACAGGGAGAAAAAACATATGTATTTAAATTTAAAACCCTGCATTACATACAATCAACTAGCCATGTGAAGAAGATATATTTACATAATTATTATTCAAAATAGGTCACCTACAGATACAGTCTTGTAAGACAAACATCATGTTCCTTGCAGACCTTCTTAACTACACCAATCTTGTAGTAAATTTTCTTCACTCCTTGCAGACCCTGTCTTTCAAAACCAGTCTGAAAACATGTACCTTTATCCTGGGATCCACTTAACTTGTCTGCTGACTTATTTCAACCAGACACAGCATTCACAGAAGTACACTTTGTTTTTTAATACCCTTCACATCCACCCTGACCATTTTTTTTTTTCCTTAAGGCAAAAATTTTACTCTCTACCTTAAGGAATTCCGGGGACTTGTAGTTGGCGTGGTTTGTTTAGATGGGGGTGTCATTGTTCCTTCATCCTGTTCACTCACAGTATCAATAATGGAATGATTGTCAGGCGTTGCAGCTCCACTGCCTTGAGGGGTGGAATGATTACTCACAGGTTCTAGGCGAGAACTAAGAGAGAAAAAAAAAAGAAAAAAAAAAAAGAAAAGAACAATGACTGGGGGATTAGTGTTTTACCAATGCCAAATATTTCTCACGAAGACAAAGTTTTTAATTTGGCCATAAATCAAGGATAAAGTAAGGAAAAAACCCCAAAACAGCATGCCAAATAACATATGTTCACCATAAGTCTAAAAGAAAGATAAAGCCCAGTTTTGAAGTGTGATCGTGCATCAAAATGGGATGGATAATTTCACTAATAATTTCACTTCTCTAATTAGTTTTTTGGAAACTCCAACTGTAAAAAAAAAAAAATAAAGTTGATTTGAAGTACTAGAATCTCATAATCCTAGGAAGAAGCCATCTTTGGTTTTAGTTTAATGTATCTAAGGATTTATGCCCAAATAAGAAAGAAAATATAGTAGGTGCATCAAGCACTTTTCTTTTCTTTTTGACAATCATGTATTCACACATTACTTTTCTAAGCAATCACACTTCTTACCAGCACAAATGTGCTGATGTTTGCAAACACATTACCTGTAGAGAAGTTATCTATTAGCTAAATAACTGCATGGACCAGAGAGTAGTTTTTTCAAAGTCTAGACAGCCTTACCTTGATCGTGAATGATTGCCAAGCTGATACATATGTGGGTTATACTGAGCCAGAATAGTAATGGTGTCACACTGTTGTCCAATGATTAGTCGAGCCTGTTGCTCTGTAGCATTTCTCAAATTTATTCCATTAAACTATGGGAAAGATGCACAAACAAGGACGTCAAGTTTTCAGATTGAAACTAGCAAAATCATTCTTTCAGTCTCCTAATTAGTTTAATGTTTACATGCTAACTTATTTCCACTGGGGTAAGAGGATGGAAACGCTGCTATATAATGATTCCTAGGGTTTACTCCTTGGAAAGAATCACTGTAATTTTAAAACATTTGGTAACATGACCATTAGTTCAAAAATTTTTTTACTATTGAAAGACATACGTATTCTGAGCTGTGTTATGATTTGATATCTCTGATTAAATACAAGTTGGTTCAGATCACCAATCTGAATAAATTCAGGATTTAAAGGTAAATTCAGATCCATGATCCATTCAGGTCCATTGTATTGTCATCCATACATTGTGCAACAGAAGATGCTTTAACATACACAAGCATGAACAGATCTAACATTTACAAAGCAGTTTTGTACTTCACAAAATGCTCGTCCACATGTTTGTCTAACAGTGTAGGCAAAAACATGACTGTAGCTAATCTAAAGCCTACCTGAGTATTTTTTAAACCAGGTATCTCAGGCAAGGATATGGCACAGCAACAGCAGCATGAAACTCAGTACAAGCCAGCTGCTTGAGTATTTACTCACCTTGTCAGGCAGAGTATGGCGTTGGGACTATATTGTTTTAAGTACCGAAACTAGCTAGCTCAAAATTTAATTATATCTATATAAGATGCAATGCAGGTCTACCATCAAAAGATGTTATTTTATAATAAAGCCTGACAAAAAGTCACAACAATCATAATTACTGGAACAGTACAATACAGAGTACCCTTTGCTACCTTTCACAGCAAACAAGCTTTCACAAGCTAATCTTTTGGGGAAGGCAGTTATGGCTGGAGTCATTTGAACTGATTCATTAAGCCATAGGAATAATAAGTAAACAATTACCTCTAGTAACTGATCACCATACTCAAGGCCAGCTTGATGGGCAATGCTCCCACCTGTTACTTTAGAGACAAATATTCCACCATTTTCTCCGCTCACAATGGAAATCCCTAGTGGCTCAGAACCCTTCTGCACTTTAACATGACGTGGCTCTTCCATGTAGGGCCTTTTAGAGGAGATAGTTAAAACTGATTTGGACAAAATTGCACTTGAACCATCACAATGTCAAAGTTACATGCAATACTTTATGTCTGTCTGAACTGTAATAATAAAATAGGTTTAAACAGTTACTTTAAAAAAATTTACTGTCAACTGCCTTAAATGCATTCCTTTAACACCATGCAACATACAGTGGCAGAAGTAAATGTATACCAGTTACATGACTGCTCTAAAACATTATGGTAAATATGAATTACAAATAGGATGGTGGTGAAGTTGGAAGGAAAGAAGCTTCCAGATGCATATTATATAAAAGTAATTGAACCACTGTATATAACATGTAATTTATAAAACATATTCCAGAAAGGTATGTTACAAATATAAATGCTGGGAGTCTTTATTGCCAGTGAAAATAAACATTGTAAATAATAAGGTGGTAAACCAAAGGACAACAATGCACAAATATCAGATTTCACATTTGTATGCAGGGAAACATAAATTAGCAATGAAAATTAAGCAGTTGCAAACTCAAGCCATTAGGACAGCAGTTTGCATGGTAGCATTACAATTACCATGCAAATTCTCCTCAGAGCAATTATCCAAACATGTAAAATAGCACCAAGTGCGCAGTACTGCTCGAGAAGGACAACCTTATATCAGGCCAACCTCAAACTCCTTAGTGATGAGAACCTAGGCCTAGGAGCCACAGGGATTCTCAGAAAAGACCTATTACGGAACAGATATCTGAAAGACGTAGAAGATTTGAGAGGAAAAGAACACTTAGAAAAAGACATACAGTAGTACTAAGTAGTATAACAAGAGAACAGCTTATACAAAAGAAAACCCGGATACATTCCCCTTTCCTCCCCCCACAGTTAGGATGTATCCAGCTGTACAAACAGGGCTGGTCCCTTCATGGTGTGGATAAAAAAACAGTAGCCTCCTAAAAAGTGCTGGTTCATATTACTATTAGTATCTAACACAGCAAAAGGCATCACCAGATATTAACAGCTGAGCTTGTTCTGAATGAAACAGCTTGGGTACCAGGTGTGGTGTATTTTTTATTTTAATAGCTTTATACTATATTTGACTACTATATCAGAGTGTTTTCTTTCCTAACACTTCATTTTATCATATAGGCATTCTCTAAATTGTGCCAACTGCTTAAACAATTTTAATTGTGCTGTTCAGAGACAAGATGAGTTAACTGGACTTCACTCACTGCTACTAATGTGAGCCAGGCTTTAGAAAAGGTATTTTTGGAATGAGTAGGACTTGGGGTTGGGGGCAGAGGGAAGAGGACATCATAAGTTATGCTTATTGCCACAGCCTTGGAAGGTAACTATTCAGTAGCCTTCTGCAGCAGAGGCATAATAGCTTGCCAGCTTATTAATGCATAAAAGATAAAAACTGGCTGCTGATATGAATGCAACTCCGGAACCCAGTAATCTTATAACATCAACATCACTCAGAGCTTGTCTATCAATGTAATGAAGATAAGGTAGTTTACTACCAGCAAACTTAAACTGAAGCCCACATTTTTTGTATGTAGCATATCTTAACTAAACTGTGCTAACTCCCAGAAAACTGCAATTCATGAACTTTTTCTTTTAACTCATTATGAGCATGTAAACCATGTTGTTATATGAAGCTTCTCAGTACCACAAGATTTATCAAGACATACTAAGTCATTAAAAACTAAAATTACATCTTTCTGAACTTTATTTATTGTACCTTTCTGCTTTTCCATCTACCACATGCATTTTTAAATTTGTTTTGTTTCTTTGTTTTGGATTGGAATAAGAAAGAATCAAACCCATATAAAATTGCACAGGATCAGATCTTAGAATTCTAGTAAATACAAAATGAAAGATAACTAGTAATGCATGTAGTAGAGAATCAATAATAAAGTGAAACAGAATGATAACATTAAAAGGTGTCTTACTTGGTAAGCAGTGTTATTAAAGTGAAGCGCACTCTTCTATAACATTCAGACTGCCTGCCACTAAAGACTGATTAGAAAAAAGTCTTAATTGATCAGATCTTTTAATTTTCATTTAAACTAAAATCAACAGAACAAACAGAAACATTGATTTTTGTTTTCATCTGTATTATTATTTTTATCACCTGCAGAAAGGCCAAACGAGTTACTTGTATTTTGTGGGGAATAGAAAGAATTAAGTCCAAATAACCATTTAAAATGCTATCTAGGCATCTTAAAACATTTTCTTCGGATATACTTAACTTAGCTACTTTCCTAAATTAAGAACTGCTTGTGTGTGTTAGTTTTTTGTTTTGCTTTTAAAAAAATAAAAACAAAACTTAGCATTACATTCTTTTTAGAAAGTCAATTTAGACTACGATTTATATATAAGCACAGCAAGAGCAAAAGGAATGGAACCTGACTGTACTTCAATCATCTGAACAACATTAACAGAAATTCTTATTTCCCTAAGATCAGAACATTTATCTTGTGCTCAGAGATACAAAGTTATAGGGGTATCAAAAACCTAGCTTTTTCAGCTGAACATTATACATCATTAGTCACGTGAAAGAGAAAAGAAATTCTGACTTTGAATTTGCAAGTGACAATTAAGAGGAACATTTATATGAGAACGCAAATTGAGTACACATAGTACAAAAGTCACACTGAAGTAAGGAAGAATGAAAATTCACAAAAACCTCTTTAGATTTCCTTTCAAAGTAACACTGTCCTTTGTACACAATATACATTCTAGATTTACTACAATAACTTAGTTACCGATTCTTTAAACAAGACAAAAGTTTCATATAACATTTTATGAATAACTTTTTATTACTACCAGAAAACTTAGAATACAGAATATCCTTATTACTTTATCATTCACATTTTTTATGGTCAATCCTCTTACATAAATCAAGCAATACAAAGGGGTCTTGAAGTCCACATAAATGTAATCTATTCCAACACATCATAGCTCCTTTACACTGCCAGAACAGCATTCGGCTGCCTTAACTATAAATAAAAGCCTGATTCAGATTTGTGTCTTACTATTCAATGCTTTGAATTCATGCAAACTTTTTCATATATCCAGTCTAGCTAGATCATGATAAAATGAAATCAGATGTCCAAGACTGATACCATAAGCAACATATCTTGAAAATATTCATCATGAGATATAGAAAGCTGTTAGAACAAAAAGCCCATGTTTTTAGGAAAGCTATCATATCAGGTTCAAATTCTGCAAGTAGCTACACATACACTTAATGTTATTGCTAGCAGCTGTCCAGGTACAGCCAAAGGGATCAGTCACAGTAGTAAAATTGCATCTGTACACATGGATACATTCTTGCACAGTTATGCCCTCAATTTTTCATGTTATCTGGCTAAACTGAATCAAGGCACAGTGGTTAGAACACACGTTCTACAACGCTAACGCACCTGATATTTAGCTATCAGATGTTACTAAGTCTTCATTTTATTTAGTTTTTCAGAGTACAGAACAAGCCTATCGCAAACAAGCATCTGAGGCAGTTCAGCTGAAAGGGTGTATTCCAATTTAGACCGCTCTTATTTGGTGTGGCCATTAATCTAACATGGAAGAAATAAAACACATATGAAATTCCTTAATTTCCTAAACTCAAGAACCTACTCTTCAGTTCTGCAGGAAAAATCCACACAAAGATCTCTTACGTACTTTGTAAAGAAAATAAAACCATCGAGTAACAGGACCTGAGATGCACCTCTGCGCCTACATCTTTGTCATTTAAATTAAATGTTCACGTTCCTTCAGCCCAATAAACAAATGTACCAAATTTCCTCAGACATATTTGTATTAAAAACAAATAACATGGAGACCTTACCTATCTTTTCTACGTTCTCCAATAGATACTGGGCTAATGGAAATCCTTGGTAATGTAGAAAGGGAGTTCTGAGACTGGCTGCTGGCAAAGGAAGACGTTTCCAAGTTAAGAGGTGACTGTGGAGGAGTTATCAAGCTGGGACTGCTACATTCAGAGTGTGACAAGGAGCCTATGGAAAAATCAATAGTTGAGTTTTAGTATCCTGCGTCGGTCATAGTTTGGAGATCTACACAGACATAGTGAAAGACACCACACACATCTGAGACAAGAAAGAGGACCGCCTGTTCACTAGCACTCTATCAACCATGTAAGGAGCTTAGGGAGACCAGGTAACTAATTTCAGACAGTGTAAACTTACTGTCCTTAATGACTATATGTCAAATCTCTCCTTGGTAAGTGTGCCTACAACTACTGCCATTCTCAACAAGGAGAGAATGTTACAGACAAGCTAAACCATATGCATGTCTGAAAACACTTAACAATGCAAAGTAAAAGAAAAATAATAAAAAACAGGAGAGGAGAAATAAAAGAAAAATTTAATATGTAGGTTTATTTTCACATAAAATATTTATGTACTGCCCTTTCCTTTGGGTACCAGATACATTATGAAACACCTGAAAACACCAACAAAACCCCAACATGAATCACACACAGAGACAAGAAAGCTCTGCAATTTCAAACAACCTTGACATGACTTTCCTTGCATCTCTTCCCTAATTGTGCCCTCCCTGAGTAATTACTGAACAAGCGCCCTGACAGAAAGATTCAGTTTGCTTCCTCTGAAAAAGCTACAGAAAATAAATCTCAAATTACTAATCACAAATGAAAGCCATTTGTAAGAATTGTATTTGCCCAGTTAGGAAAACCACTGCATACAATCCATTAAGGCTACAGAACATTTGAACAATGATGGCAGCGAAGAGTTGCCTTTTACTGTCATCGGACTCTGAATTCTACAGCTCTCCAGCACTCCAACTGGTATTTTTATCAGGTCTTTAAATATTCTCCACCAAGTAATTCTGAATGAAGTACTAAAATATTTTCACGGCATTTCAAAATACAATTTACAATCAGTAATACAATAATATGCAAAATAATATACTTAAAGAATCAAAAAAATAATGCAGGTCATCTCACTGTTTTAAGACATTCTAGAAGAAAACTACAACTGTAAAACATACAGCAATGCTTATTCTTACTTTTTTTTGTGCACTTTTTCTTAGTGTGCCATGTCCTAGAGTCAACTAACAGAAAAATCAACTTTCATTAGAAAGTTTCCTTTTTTTACCTTTCTGTGGCAAAATGCAAATTTTGTAGCCTTAATAAAACTGTCATATTTAGATTTTGGCGCAACCTGATTTAACAAGTGCAAAGGCTTTGGATTGGTAATACTGAAAACAGTACGACTAAAATTACTTATGAAATAATTCACCTCTGTCAGAGCCCATCATGGACCTTGGATATCTTGGTGTTAAAGGGATCTTAATTCGTTCTGTTCTGTATTGCAAGTTACTAGAAGAACCTATTTTTACAAGAAGAAAACATTACAATGATAAAAGTAAAAGCAACTACATTGAACAAAAAAGTTTATTTAGATTATACTTCTTCGATGAGCATTAAAATCGCCTTTGAATCTATGCACAAGCCTTGATGATTACCTTCATATATATTGTGTGTATCATATTTCTAGTAAATTGTCTTGATTACACAGCCAGTATAAACAGAGCACAATGCAGTTATACAGTATATAAGAACTGTTCATTCTTGTATGAAAAACTTTCAAAATATTTTTCAATCAAATGAAGCTTAACCTGAAGTCTGAGTGAGAATCTAACATCTCTGTTTACTAAGAACCCATGGGACTTTCCAAAAGGCATTTAAAATTTTCTGGTTACATTCTGCTTGGATGAATACTTAATTTTTGGACACTGGTTGCAAACTGTTATGCCATTTTTTGCTGTGGTTACAAAGCTGCCATGCTCTATTCAGATGCAACTGCCAATCATTGATGGAACACAGGAACACAAACAGGCACAAAAAAGTTATTACATAATTTAAAATTTGAAAAATTCTAAAATGTTAAAATGTCATTGCTACAAAGCATGTGTTTACTTCGGTATTACTAGGATAGGCATAAACAATCTTACATGTCAATCAAGTAAACATAAGTGTAACTTATCTTCCAACAATACAATTCATATTACACCATTAGACATCCTTGATTTTTTGTTCTAGGGACTCTCTCCTTTTCTCTTCTTCTCTCCACCTCAATGAACCTCAAAAATTCTTTGGCGGGGACTCCCATCTTTATAAGGGTACTTTCAAACAGTAGCAGGCACAGAAAGGAGAATCACTCACACACACACACACACCATTTTAAAGAGACTGTAAAGAATGAATTAAAACACAACTACTTCCAGGGAACATCTTTCGTCATAAAACCACAAAAAATGAGGCAAAGGAACACAGGAAGCCTTTAGGCTTTGCTAGCTGTGACAATCCCATAACACATGTACTTAAGGAATTTTCCATTTATTCTTTGTCTGCAATATGTAGGAATCCCACAAGAAATAAATCGGAAAAGCTAGTTACCAAGTCTTGCACTGGATGGTAATGAATTTGAGCCATGAGATGCTCTTGTACGTGAATTTTCAGAATAGTCATTGGACTGTTTATGACTTAGGTCCAAACTCAGGCGACCTTGATGCTGGGAACTACATCAAAAGAAAAGGAGAATAGGGCAACAGTTAGAACTGGGCAAAGCACCTCAGCAAATAGCAAACTGGCCTACAAAAAATTTTGGTTATCCCTGAGTTACTGAATAAAATGAATGCTCCTCTCCTTCCCACTTCCCAATTTCCCATCATTTTATGAACTAAGAGAAGTCAGAGGAAAAATAGCCTAAAGCGCTATAAAAAAAAAAAAGGGAGAAAGCTTTATTTGTTTTGGCATTAGAACATTAGAAATTAGTTCATTAAAAAAATAAATGTCTTTGTCAATATCAGACAGTAGAGCAGAGGGAAACCTAATCCATCAGTTACTGAAAGAAATTAAAACAACCGGCACATCACTTCTATGAAATAATGGTTTTGAGAACTCTGGGTCAAAATAACACACAATAGCAGTGTGTTTCACTCTGCACTGTATAAAACAACTACCAGAAGCAATTTCATCCTAATAAAAACAAAAATTTAAAGAGCTATAAATTTCAAACCACCTGGGATGCAGATGCTGATGACATATTTGGCTGGCAACTGATGGGCAATTGCTGGTGTGAACTCTATGGCTCCAGGCAGTATAGATTGGATTTCTCATGACAGCAGTTACTGCAGGGCAGGGTGCTAAGCTTCTTGGTACTGTACCTGCTTAAGATGATAAAATCACGTTCTTACCAACATTATTAGCATATAAGCTACAGATTTTAAATACATTTAAATATTTATAAAATTCTTTATTACAACATTTGCATGTATGAACATGTATCTATAAATAATAATGTATTTGTTTGCTAATAATTTTTAAGCACCATGTGACACCTTTTAAGCAGTACTTACATATTTAAAATCTAGTTTGTTTATAATTTTGTAATGAGTCAGTAATAAAGTGGATTGTATTACCAAAAATGAAGTCATTCATAGTATATCATTTTAATATGCACTGGTAACTGAAAGATTTTCTCTGTTTCTAAGTATCAAACTTTTTTATACAGGAACAAAAATTCTGCATTTCTCTCTGAGGAGTCATCTGACAGGAACACAAGTTTTTATTTGGTACTTGAACTGACTGCAGCTAAAATGATTCTTGCTCCTCTTCTGTTGCCTTGAAGCCCCCCACTCTGTGACTTTAAATTATACTATTTCAATATTTATTTATGAAACTTATTACTCAAGCTGTTCTTTCAAGTACACTCATCCTTCAGTACTCAACCAAAGTCGATCTTATCAATTTCCTCTTAAATGAGTTGGTAGCATAGAATACAGTATCGAAAACATGTTCACCTTTCAAGACATACAATCATATTGTCTAGTGTAGGTTTGACTTGAGTGGGTTATTATGCAAAGGTATCATGACAAGATAAAGCTTTTAGTTAGAAATAATACCTTTTAATACTTTTTCTATATCATCATCAAAGGAGAGAGAAAGAGAGAGGAAAGAGTAAAAGAAAGAGGAGCAAAAGCTGCTTTGATCTGAGCTACTCTCGAGCATGTCTTTACATTCTGAAAATTCATTGGGACAACAGGGTTTGAAGCTGTGCATTGCTCCAGATACACAGGTGTTGTGGTTTAACCCCAGCCAGCAACTAAGCACCATGGAGCCACTCGCTCACTTCCCCCCAACCCAGTGGGATAGGGGAAAGAATCAGGAAAAAAAAAAAAAGTAAAACTTGTGGCTTGAGATAAAGACAGTTTAATAGAACAGAAAAGAAGAAAATAATGATAATAATAAGAATAATAGTAATAAAATGACAATAATAATAAAAAAAAATTGGAACATACAAAACACGTGATGCACAATGCAATTGCTCACCACTCGCCAACCAATGCCCAATTAGCTCCCAAGCAGCGATCTGCCCCCACTCCCCTGGCCAACTCCCCCCAGTTTATATACTGGGCATGACATCACATGGTATGGAATATCCCTTTGGCCAGTTTGGGTCAGCTCTCCTGGCTGTGTCCCCTCCCAACTTCTTGTTGCCCCTCCAGCCTTCTTGCTGGCTGGGCATGAGAAGCTGAAAAATCCTTGAGTTAGTCAAAACATTACTTAGCAACAACTGAAAACATCCGTGTGTTATCAACATTCTTCTCATGCTGCACCCAGAACATAACACTATACCAGCTACTAGAAAGAAAATTAACTCTATCCCAGCCAAAACCAGGACAAGAAGTCATTACCTTCCTCATGGTTTCAAGTAAAAAGAACGTCTTCCATAATATCTAGAACATGCAGGAGTTTGGGGCTTTTCAAAGAATCGAGGGCAAACTCATAAAAATCAATATTGTCTTGATTTGAAAATCAAGTTTCATATGCAGCTGCTGAAGGTAGCTACACTAAAGAGTGAACAATCAATCTGCCAACAAGTTTACCAAATGCTTCTCAACCAGTTCAAAGCAACTAGCATATGATACTCTAATTAGCTGCTGAAGCACTCCATTTAGTCAGTGCCAATTTAAAACCTGCTAACATGAACTTCAATACCAACAACTGTTTGATCAACTGAGACAACGTGCTAACTGTTTTCTATTCTACCCGATTATATTGATTTCTGCGTGAGCTGCTTGTTAGTCCAGTCTTCAGCAGCTTAGTATCTCAAACACGTTGGCATTTAATCTTTAATTTAGATTAAGATCACAACCAGTTTGGGCACTCAACTTGAGATATTCCAAGCATTTGATTTTCAAAAGGCAGAACTTAATATGTTGCACCTTCTGAACATCAGATCTTTTTCCTTAGAAGTATTTCAGAAGTTAAGCAGCTAAAGCTTGGGATGCCTCCATTTACTGTTCGCTTTCAAAAATGTTGGAAATCTTACATGTCTTCCTAACGCATAGGCTACACCTTGCTCGCCGCTAGTGTATTCAAAACTCTGCTGCACAGAAACTGGTGAAACAAATCCTTCAGCCAGGAGTTGCTCAGTTTCCTAAATGGTTCTTAAACAGGTTTCACTTCTTTACAGTCCAAAAGCTGAGCAGACCCATGCTTAGATTACAACAAGCCATGGAAATATGTTCTATGAGTCATGTTTGTTCTGCTCTTATCATGACTAATCCCCAATATTGTCCAATACGGACGAATTCCTTGGGGCATTCCTAGAAAGTAACTACAAGTTCTGTTACTCACCTGCTGACATGCCACCAGCATATAAGGCAGCAGGCACAAAGCCATCGCTGTGCCTAGCAGACCGTTTTGGTGAATATGGTGCCCATTCCTGCAGCTCTGGAGACAGATGCTCCTCACTAGCTGGAGCATACTTCTGCACCTACAAAAACAGAAATTTGATTACAGGAAGTTGGAGATTCAGAAGAATAAAATAGCCAAACTTTGTAGGCAGTAAGCAACTTCAAACTTTCTAGTATCTGTTCCAGAATGTGCTCACCATCACAGTGCTTGTTACACCTTTATCTTTCAATTATGCTATTTGCTTCTACCCTTTCTTCCTCCACCCTGCTCCGTTATTCCTTTTTATTATTTCGAAATCTTTTTAGACCAATGTTTGCAACTTAACTAATATACTTTCCTTCACAAGAAAACACCCATCATTTAGTTACATTTATCCTTTAAAATACTGCTTTCACAGGACATTTTAATGGTTATTTCAGCCACTACCGCAAGTGTTTCCTAAAGAAGACCTGGCTAACAAGCCAGAAAGTGTTTTCCTCTAAGCCTGTATTTTCAGTAAGTGTGGAGCAACCTCTCGTTAAGAGCAATTCAGGTTTTGGAACCATCACAACTTCTGTTCTGTACATAATGAGTAGACACTGATAAGTTAAGAAACATGAGAATAGCTCAGCTACTGACAGTGATGCTAGAGAGCTGCAAGTCGGCACAGAGAGTTTATACATTTGAAATGTACAACACAAAACATGAGATTGAAGTATGTAGTAAGTGAAAAAGAATCACTGAAAAGGTACTTAGAGGTTTTTATGATAGCAGTATTATAATTAAATGAAGTTACTGAGAGCACAAAGACTCTAAAATGCAGAGGTACCTTCTTAGAACCAATACTTGATCACTACTGTGGGTTCATTAGTAATTGTACTACCTACTACTCAGGGACAAAAGTTCTCTTAAATTTATCAACTTATCAAAGTACAAAACCTTAACTGTGTGTATATACGCAACTAAGGAAACTGATAACACCCAATACGGCTACAAATTAAACTACACTGCATGCTCTATATACATATCTTTGATATTATAAACACTACTTCAGTAATGAATACATGCAGGCTGGACACTACTGTCACACAGCCCAATGTAGCTGTAATGCACAAAGATGATTCCACCCGAGTGAAATTCTCAAGAGTGAATGGTGTCCACATTTTAAGGCACAACATCACTTCTGCTCTCCAGTCAACAATTTCAGAGTTACAAAGCTGAGCCTATTTTCTGGGAGAACGGGAGACAAATTAAGGGGAGGGAAAAAAAAATAATTAAAAAAAAATAATCACAGAACCTAGTCCTAATTTAACCTTAGAAACGTAAGTTAACTAATACATCAAATAACTTTAAAAAAACAAAAATTATTACTTTTTAATTCTATTATACAATTTTCTGCCTCACCTCGAACCAACACCTATATGATATCTGCAATATCACTTGGGCAGTACGTAGAACCAACTGTAATATGTTTATCCTTTCTGGTCTCTTAAATAGCGAGTGCCAAAAACACCCCCTCTGTAACAGCTAACAAATTTCTTACATGTAAGTCCCCAACTACATGTGTCCTTGTCACAGCTGGAAACTTCACTCACTATAGAAATATTACTACAATTATAACCAGGACAGTGTATATGCTCACAACAACGCACTATAATGAAGCATGGGGCTATTAGTGCTAATGGATCAACTTGATATTCTATATAAAGCAAACGCCCCATATTCAAATGTGTTCAATAGCTTGATCTTGTTTTGTTATTATATATGTGCCAAAAGATGACATTAGAATATGCCTTCCTTTGCTTCTTGCAGTGCAGTTCTTGATGAAAAACCATGACCTTTCTCTTAGCCATAATGCTCTTCAGACCTGTTCAGAATAAATCTGCTGATTTCAGCTACAAAATCAAACTCTTATGCTTTTCTGTTATTTTCTGTGCTGGTTTTGGCTAGGTTAGAGTTAATTTTCTTCATAGTAGCGGGTATGGGGCTATGCTTTGGATTTGTGCTGGAAGCAGTGTTGATAACACAGAGGGATGTTTCAGTTACTGCTGAGCAGCCCTTACCCAGAGCCAAGGCCTTTTCTGCTCCTCACCCCACCCCACCAGCGAGGAGGCCGGAGGGGCACAAGGAGTTGGGAGGGGACACAGCCGGGACAGCTGACCCCAACTGACCAGAGGGACATTCCAGACCATGTGACATCATGCTCAGCGTATAAAGCTGGGGGAAGGTTGGCAGGGGGCTGCTGGTCAGAGACTAGCTGGGCATCAGTCAGTTGGTGGTGAGCAACTGTTTTCACTTCCATCACTTGTCTGTCTTGGGTTTTATTTCTCTCTGTTATCTTCCTTTTCATTACAATTTTATTTATTTTCACTATTATTATCATTATCATTATTATTTAAGTTATTATTTCAATTATTAAACAATTTTTACCTCAACCCATGAGTTTTCTCACTTTTACCCTTTCAATTCTCTTCCCATCCCACTGGGGGGGAGTGAGCAAGTGGCTGCATGCTGCTTAGTTGCCAGCTGGGGTTAAACCACAACAATAATGCAGAATTTGCTGGACACTTCTATAACAAAGGCTTAAAGCTCTCTGTAACTATTTTTCCCCAAAAACATTAGGGAATATGGAAGAAATACAATGGAAGCAGCCAAAAAAAGACAAACAAAATCGCCAGTTGTTCTCTTATATCAGTATTTTTTGCAAAATACAGCTCCAATCCTTGCACTACTTCCAATTCAGCTCTGCTGTCTCTTTCTTTCTAAAACTCTGTGAAGAGGGTGGGATGATCCAGGTATAAACAAGTACGGGCAAAGAATATGATAGTCTAAGTCATTAAGATGTGATTATATACAAGCAAAAATAACACTTTTTGAAACTTCAGATTTTAGTTGGGAGGAAAAAAAAAAAAAATCTGTATCTGCCACCTGAGCAAATCTGAGGCAGTAGACCTGAAACTACATTACTGATTATGCCACTTTATATAATGTAGTCATCTAAACAGGTGGTTCTTCCTAGACAGCATAAAACTTTTCTTCCACCTATTCTGTTAAGACACGACCCACAATCTCCACAGCAGAGTTGTTTATTCCAACAAATTATACTCTCATTTTGAGCTGTATTATTAAACCATATTCTCATAAAACGTCCATCTTTACAGTGTAATGTGCCTAACACCCTATGAATTTCAAATTAGATTTACAAAATTATTTAGACACATAGAAAGACTTACAAAAAACAACACTGTGAATGTTATAACTTTTTCCATTAATTTGTACAGTGAGCTGGGCAACCAGTCTGACTTTTGTAAAACTTGAAGTCGTATTTTCAGCTTTTCTAAAGCTGCCTCTCTGCCTTTTTATTTAAGTTTTTTTCAGGTTGTCAAAAACATACAAGAGCGAGCCCAGATCTTCCAACAAGCAGCATTAAAACCCAAGATGTGGCTGCTAAGGAGCCCCATCATTCTGTTTGGCAGCCACCACTGCCTGTTAAATACTGCAACTTCATGAATTGATTTTGTATTTTGTGATACTGCAAAGTGCCAAATGAGTTTGGGGTAGCTTCTCAGGGGACCTGGATTTTGAGGATGGGCTATGCTTCTCATGTTATGGTATGTAACTGCGCACCCAAAACCACACTGAAAATACATTTTAACATTTCTAGTTTTGTGCTTCAATATACCAAGCTTCTACCTGAAGCGCAGGATTAGGAATGGGCATAGGGGTCATTTTATGCCTTAGAGCAGGAGCTGATTTTGGCCTTGGTCTTTTAACCTCTGGCTCTTCAACTCTTTGAAAGCCAATGTCATCTTCACAGGATTTTCTTGAAGAGAGATGAGTGCAGTCAATTCCCTCCTCCCGATAATAACGCCCAGCATTCCTGCTGCGCCCCTTGAGAGTAGCAGAGTCCTGTTTAAGTGCCAAGGAAACTGGAGCTTGGGCAGTGGCTGGGCTGGTGGGTGGTGAACCAGTTGTTACCGTAGACTCTGATGCTGAGCTTGCCTGCTGTTTATGCTTAAATTTGATAGAGTCACTTCTCTTCGGAGGAGTTGGAGGAGTTGAAGTCACTTCAGCTTTTGATGGCTGAGGTGAATGGCCTGTTACCTGATTAGGGGAAAGGTATTCCAGTTTAGGAGGAGTTGGTGGTCTTTTGAAAGTATCAGGGTCAAAGATAGATTTCCTTTGTTTTGGCTTTTTGTACACAGAGAACTTTTCTGTTTCTGTTGTGGAGATATTCACCATGACTTTTGGCCAGGTACCACCACTATGCTTAGTTCCATGTCCTTTGTCAAATGTGGTCTCAACCATCATACAGTCAGCTCCTGTAGGCTCATATGGCAGCCTCCGGTTGTCCAAGTCAACAGCTCCATAGCCTCGGTCCCCATATGTCTCTGGGCTGAAGGAGCTGAGGCTGTGTTCTGAATTACTGTGGCAACTGTGCACTGTGTTCCTATGAGAGTCTACTCGTAATGGGTTATTAGGGAAAGTTTTGTGATCGCAAAATGAACCGCTGCCCTGATCACTCTGGTCCTTCTTCCCATCCATGATGTCTGGATTGAATATGTCAGTCTGGGTTGAGCTGTTGAGTTTCAGATTTCTTTTATTTTGGGCTTGTATCTCTGTGGCGTGAACCCTACAGTTTGATATTTTTTCTGAATCCTTCAGATTTTCAAAAATATTTTGACCACTCCAAGATGAACTCTGAGGAAAAACCTAAAACAAAAACCACACGGGATCACCTTATTATTATGGCTGATTTCTGTTTAGTATGAGGCATTTTCTAGCCTCCTCGATTTACCTATAACTGAATATACACCAAGACATGTATAGATATAGTTGGGAAAGGTTTAATAAAATCTTACAGATTCAAAGCACAGAACATCAGATAAAATTAAGTTAAGAATTTTTTGAAACATTTTCAGAACTATTCCAGAAGGGCAGCTCCACACGGTGGCAGAAGCACTGAACTGACAGTGAAGGGACCTGCACTCTACTTCTACCTCTGTTAAGTGATGCTAATAAGTCATCTTTCATTGCCCATTTTCCCTCAAATATTTCATCTTTTTACTTTCTTAAAACCTCAAGCTCTCTGGAGCTGGAATTATCACTCACAAACCTGTGTGACAGGCCCAGCATAATGGGATTGTAAACTCAATAAGCAAAACAGAATAATATTTTTATAGCAATAAGCCTTAAGAAGAAAGCCTTGTACTTAATCTTCATGATAGCCAGAGATCCGTTTTCTGCACAACTCCCTCCTGACTAAAAGCAAACCTTTCTGTAGTCAGGAGGCAGTTTATCTTTCATATATCTTTCTGCTGCAGCTCTGAAGCAGAAACCAAGAAGAAAGAAGCAATTGTGCTAGGAATCATTTTATGTGACCAGCAAACAAATAGAAAAGAAGCAAGAGCAATAAAAACAAGGTCCATTTTCTACTAGATGCCACAATAGCCTCACGTTGGAAATAACTGTTCAGTGAGTGTACCACCAGTGAAATGCATCCGGATGGTCTTATTTTTAGCAGAGACTTTCCCATGATCATATATTCATTTCTTTCATTTACTCTTCCCTGAACAACTAAAATGATTCTGTATAAGTTCAAGAAAATTCTGCAAATTTAGCTTCTCCTACTCACCTTCATCAGTGACAGGGTAAGGGAATCCCTACAGTTTCGTAACAAAGCTTCACATTCAGTAAGCGACTTATTATCTAGTGCAATGCCATTGATCTACACACAAAAAAATGCAACAGACATCCATAAATGAAAGGTAGCAGGTGGAGAGCATCTTAAGGTAGCATCTCTGAGACAGGGAAAACACTAGTTTTATATTTATACATGACTGAAGTCTGGTTGACCTTGTCCTGTCTTTTTCCATTCTCCACTAAAAAACCAAGCCTCCTAACTACAATCTTGCTATTCCTCCCAGAGATACAGTGTAGCAACACTTCTTTCACTACATTGGCCTCTATGCATTTGTACATCCACAGTAACCACCTTCTGTTTCAAAGGAGTTCATAAATCAGACAGGTCCTTTAAGGCTGCAAATGCACACAGGGAAAAACTTCCCCCCAGAAGGATGACATCTGTGATACCATAATTTAAAAGACAAGAAACCTTTCATCCAACCAAGGGATGTCTTTTTGGAACTGACCTTTCCTATTCAGTATAAAAATCACAATTATGATTACATATAAGCCAAATGTGAAGAGTAAGTCAGTCTCTGTCAAAAATTCTCTTATGAACTAAGCGTAGCAAATAACCTGTACGTTATATTAATTAGTCAGCCTACAAACACATTAATTTATAATAAATATTTAGTGAATATACAAAAAAGGTATAATACAGTGAAAGTAAAAAATTAACTGGAAAATCTGGGATCTTAAAGACTAGCATCAATGATAACACTTTAAAATAAATAAAAAATAAAAAAGGAGAATGCATTCTTAAGACTTACAGCAATTATTCTATCTCCCACAGTAAGGGAACCCTCTTTGGCAGCTGGGCTTCCGGGCACAACAGCAGCAACAAATATTCCATTTTCTAGACTGACCCCACTATCTGAAATAGACACACACAAAAAAGAATTTACTCCTGCAGTTCAAATACATTGCTCAAACAGCACGTCTGACCCACCTGCATGAGGAAGAAATATAACTACTAAACCAACTGAACTTCAATTTCTGAAAACCCTTTAAAAGAAATAAGAACACAGTGGGGGAAAATAGGGATTTTGGATATCCCCAAATTTAATGTAATCATACAAAGCTAGGGTGACTGATGGGTTTAACAGTCTTGTTTAGACTCTGGGTAACACTCCAGGCAGGCAGCTAACTAGAACTAAATATTTAAAAAAAAACCAAGAACACCCAAAACCCATGCAAGAACAAAAAAAGAAAATCTGTGCTTACAGAATAAAGCTATCATCAATATTAGCATTCTTAGTTTGCTAAAAACAATTAATGAAAAATCCCCATGTAGAAGGAAGGAACCGTTTAAGTGGGATTTAAGCAGAGGCTCAGAACATGTACCTTTATGTCAAGCCATTTTTGGCTGAACAAACATATATCATTTACGTACATCCTTTATAGCCATTACCTTTATGTCCAGAAACATTGATGTGAAGAGGTGTTATCACTCGCCCACCTAAGGACTTCCTTCTTCGAACCACCATGTTAATAACACCTCCTCCATTTAGAACAGCTTTTATAACTTGCTTTTTATCCTTATTAGTAAGATCTACATCATTTATCTTCAGCAACCAATCATTCACTCTGGTAGATAAACAGAAATAAGCAGGTCAGTGTTATAACCATACTTTGCTGGATGTAGCACATGAGTAACATTCATGAAAAGGGATGCAAGAGAGCTGATCTCAATATGCTAATCCTTAATTATCTGGAGTTCTCCATTCCTGAAAAAGCATTAAATAACAGCTACATGAAAACCAGAACTTCTAGTCTGCACTTCACTAGCAAAAGTATATTCTCAAACCACTAATGACTACTCCTTATTTAAAAGCAACTCTTTGGACAGAGGAAGGTTATTAAAAGACTCCTATCAACACTAAGAACAGGAGCAGGTTTCAAATTATCCCTTGATCTACTCTCCTTTTCCCTTGCCCTCCCCCATGCTCAACATCATGTCTTTCCCAAAATTTAAATACATAGCTCAAAGTTTGAGGAGATAATAAACAGAGTAGGTAAGACACAGAGAAACAAAAGAACATTCTGAATCCTGGATGAGTCAAACAGTGTTTAACTTCTGTAATGTTTTTAGGCATTGGTCTTCTCAGTGCAATTTCCCAACGAACATTAATGACATACACATGAGCAATGATAAAAAAGAACTTACAAAATAGGAAAACTGAAGACAATATACAATATGCTCACATTTAGTTTATTATGATCAACAAAAGACAAGTATCTTCCAAGGTCAAACCCTACCTTAATCGACCATCAGCAATACTTCCTTTGTCTACTTTGGTAACGAAGATCCCACAGTCTCCAGGGAGGTATGGTTCATTCACACCTTCTGCCACATCAAAACCAAGTGCTTTCAAGTCCATATCATCCTAATAAATATTAACAAGTGACTCAACTGCACTGGCAACCATTGTACCGCTGTCTGTTAGCAAGAGGCATTACTGCATGTTTGTACTAGGCACTTACATTTACAGGGTACCTGTTCTAGGCAAATTTTTATATTTTGTACTTCAATATATAAGCTTCCATTAGTCATTAGGCATCCTCTGGCATTAGAGCAATCCTTCTCTCTCAGATTAAGGCTGAAATAATGCAGAAGGGGAACTACACCAAAGAGGAATAGGAAAGCAGAAGAACATGCAAAAAAGCACATTCAGACACATATAACCTGTTTTAAGGTATGATGCTGGATGTGTAATGGGAGAACAAGGACATGTCCCCCGAGAATGGGCATTACTTGGGGAAAAAACAATTGTAAAAGTAAGGAAACAGCATTGTGTCGTAGCGATGAACTCCGAAAGATGCCCGCTTTGATATGGCTAGAGACCAGAAGTAAACAGTTAGGAGAGTTCTAACATTATGGGGGACCATTTCTAAATACAGATTAGAGGCGATATTCTACCAACCGTGATCCAAAACAGATCATCCTCGATGTGAAAAGTGATAAACATCTTTAACAGATCGGTCATTGAACCAAACATGGAAATTTTAATTTAGTGTTTGCTTTGGTAAATGGCAAGGTGACTGTAAAAAAAACTGGTTAAAGAAAATAAACTGGTACCAACTAATCACAAACTGATTTATTATTGCTACTTTCAGTGTTAAATACTACACTTACAAAAATTAGAGAACTCTACTTGAAATCAGCTGGACCAACCATCTCAGCATACGGAAGGGAGACGATACTTGAAATTTAAAATCTAACATGCAAAAATTAAAGACAGCTTAAATCAGACACGTAAAGCATGGTTCTAGACATGGTTTGATGACTAATCACCTTAAAATCAGAAGAGCATAAAGTCTTCAGGGAGTGCAAAAGACACCTGATAAAAGCTGAAGATAAAACATGCAAAAATATGAATATTTACCAGAAGTTACATTGAGCTAAACCTACCAAAAATATACTAAAATCTTTATGATTCTTCCAAATATTCTATGTAAGAAAAAAGTTCATAGGAAAGAACATGGGGTGCCATAAAATAAAGATCGAGTAGAGATCATAGTATCATTGCACAGCCTCAAAGCTGAAAAGTGAATATTGTTTCTCGCAGTTTTGAGCCGAGTGATTATCTAGAACACAAGCTTAAGCAGACAGGTGAAGTTGAAGCAAAAATAAAAGGATTTAAATGTATTCAACTCTATAATCTCCATCCTGGAATTCAAATGATGGTAGGTCAGCAAGGATTTTCCCATATATCTAATCAAGGTTGGCACAGTATTATTACTATCATTTGATAGCAGCAAGTGTAATCCCCATGTTTAGGAAAGGGAAACATATAGTCAAATGACAAAGTCTACACATTTGATCTCAGTAATGCAAACATTTAGAACAATCTTTGAAGTAAAGAATAACTAAATAACTGCACATGAATGGAAAATTCATCAGGCTGCAATGTTGTTTATCACAGGTACAGCATATGCTAGACTTGCCAACTCATTTTACAGACAAAAGAAAAGCAAAATTATTAGTTATCAGTTAAAATGGAGAAGATGGCAATGCACAAAATCTGATGATGAAGGAGCTGCTCAAAAGAGATGGAAAAGCATGGTGAAAGAGGAATGGTTATCCCAGAAAGAATTTACAGGCGGTGGTCCTGATGGATCTGCATTGGTGCTCAGTTCATATAGTCTTTTCAATCTATATATTTCAACATATAATAATACTAAATAATATTTTTAGTGTCAAAAAAGAAATGTATTAGTGATTTTGTTGGGATGCACTATCAGAACACAGATTGGAAGAGCATAAAAAAAGATGACCCCAAATATTGCAGTAAAATAAAAAGGACTGAATTTGACAGCATTAAATCACAAACTATGTCATTCAGGAATGAGAAAGAAATTCTGGTATATGCAGAAGCTGTTATAAATGAAACACCATCTGGAAGACCACCTGTGTGTTCTATGCAGTCAAAAAAATTACTACTAGCAAACAATGTGATGTGCCAGTCAAAAATTTCAAATAGAAGAGAATACAAGACTAGCATACAAAGCAGTGAAATAAAAATTATAGACTACAACAAAGAAAAATAAAATTAAATGGAGAAAAGTACTATTAGGATAATGAAAGGATGCAGAGGTTATCTGGAAAGCTAAACATAAGAACTTTATTTAATATTCCAAAATGGAAGAGGATTTAACTTTCTCTACAGACAAGCAAGAGAGATTATAGCATCTCCTTTCATCCCAGATTTTTTAAGCTGAAGGGCAATGTTGTCCTAAAATATACGTCCATCATGAATAAATACTTTTAATACTTTAACATTTCTAACCATCAAATCTGAGCAAAAGTAAGACAAATAACCTCATGTAAAAAGCTTAACTGTTTTATGCATAGTTTATAAGTGATGTTGCCTGTAAGAGTAGAGGACTGGGCTCTCTGAAATCAGTTTTTCTATCACATCTTAAGTTTCGGCTGCCTTAGCACTGCTATTTCTGCAAGGAATCACTAACTTAAAGAATACTAAATGTTTAACTTAAAACATTTCCTATAGTACATGGACCTGGGTACCCTGAAAGATCAGAGGAAGGAACTATTTTTATTTATAATTCATATGAAGAAAAATGCAAAGCTTGAGTATAACAGTTTGGTTTTGCCAACTACTTTCATCTAGACGTTACTGCACTTGCTGCACACGTGTGTGGTTCCTCGCACAACAACAATAAAGAAATAAAAACCCCACAGATTAAAGTGATTTTTAATCATATCTAGTATCAAGATGTTACAATTGACTTAAAGGTATCCAATATATAAGACAATGCAGTTGATGTTTTTGACTTACTCTGTCTTTTTCAAATTCTACCACTTCTGTTTCCCATTCCAGAGAATCTGTGTCTATGGCTGAGTCATGGGAACTATGGGCCATCAACTGACGGAATCTGGCCTCCTTTTCCAACTGATTCTCCATCTTCTCCCTAGGCAAAGAAAATAATTATTTATGAACACAGACAACCCTTTTAAATAAATTGATACATAATGTTATCATTATGAGATACATTGTATTTTGTTTTCTAACTCAAAAATCCAAGCTGTGCCAAAAATTTGCCCCATGCTTCCATCCTTCCAATACTCTTAGGCTATTATCAAATTTACTTTCTTTTTCCATATATTGTCCTAACATAAGTCTTACATTTTTTGCATTATTTTTACATGAATGAATTACACAGTTAGGTTTCTAACATCTCCCAAAATGCATTTAATTTACCCTCAGAGAAGCTATATTGGTATGCTCAGGACAAGTGGGGCATGATAAACATCAACAGCAAAACCTCTCCCACAATCCACTGAGATGACATATGATGCACATCTTCCTTGCATTCATAAACCAGTGAGAATACAGTTGGGAGGAACCAAGTTGCAGTTAATCCAACTTCAGTGAAAGAATCTGATATTGCTTAAGAGTATCTCCACAGTATAAAGCTTAGAATATGTGTCTCATTAATGAGATGAAAGGGTTAAGATAGTAGAGACTTAGGGTCCTTCCCACCACAATAATTTCCATGATAACTAAATACATAGGCAATG
Source organism: Haliaeetus leucocephalus (assembly GCF_000737465.1). Classification (NCBI taxonomy): domain Eukaryota; kingdom Metazoa; phylum Chordata; class Aves; order Accipitriformes; family Accipitridae; genus Haliaeetus; species Haliaeetus leucocephalus. The sequence goes on from NW_010972665.1 coordinate 4,781,125, forward strand.
TTTCCACGTACAATATCTGAATACCTGCTGCCCACAGCTATAACAACATATGATTCGTTTGCGAACACAGCTAACAAACCAAAGTTTTTATCACAAATTTCCATGCAGTTTGATCATTTCTCTAACATACTTCAGTTCCTTCAGTTCACGAACAGCGTCGTTTTTCTGCTTTCTCATGTCATCCAGATTGCGAAGAGCTTCAGCCAGGTCGCTCACAGCCCGGTCTCTCTCCCTCCTTAAGTTGTCACACAAAGTCCTTCAGAAGCAAAGAAGTTTCAATTTAGTTACTTAAAACCCTATCAAAGTAACAAACAAGTTTTACCATATTGTATAGTTAATGCAAAATTTTAAAAAGCAATTTCAAAAGCTCTTTCTCAAAAAAAAAAAGTATAAGGAAGAAAAAAATTGCATATGCTAGGTCTTAAGGAAAAGCTTGTCAAGATAACAGAAACTTCCTTCATGCCTTTCAAAACTTTATTTCTACCTATCTTCTTTAATCTAGCACAAAAAAATTCTGATTGAAGTACGTTCCCTTAGTTTCTTACACATGTTTAGGAGCAACTATGGTGGGTACTTTTTGCAAAATGTCCCCACAGGTACAGAATTATTTGCAGGACTATAGCTATAGCAGGATTAGGTATATTATGCCTAAAAGAATGCATAATTTGTTGTTCCTACGTAGCAGTGCTGTTAGGCTCTATGGTATTTCTTAGAGACATATTATCGGTACAAAAGCACAGACAAAGCAAAGTATCTTGTAAGGTGCCCTCAACTTTTAAAAAATAAAAGAAATCACCCTGTGACAGCTAATGTAGAAGTTGAAGAAAGCGCTAGGAAAATCCAGCAAGTCCTAGAATTGCATCAACTGCACACAAGGTGTTACAAAGATCACCCATGTACCATCTAGCATTCATTTACCGTATACTTTCCCTTTCTGCAACAATCTTATCCCGCTCTTGAAAGGCCCAATCTCTCCTACACTTGGCTACTTCTGCTTCCTGGACAGCTTCCTTTAGTTCTTGTGACATTGCCTCATATTGTTTCCGAAGCATTTCAATTTCTTTGTTTGCTCTTTCTATGTCTAGGGTAGCAGAATCTTGTATCTAGGAATTAAGAAACATAGGTAAGTATTTTACGCACAATTTTTAGGTGTTTTACTGTATGTGTGTTGCCTGATGTATTCCATTCTCACATTTTCCATGAAAAACGTTCATTTATCTTAGTGGCAACTTTGGGGAAAAAAAAAAAAGATAAAAACTGCTGTAACATATTTCATTCAGTGGCACACAAATTTGTGCGAATACAATCTACATGAATAAGAATCCTTCAAAATAACATCAGTGAACATTTTGTATTTCAGAGATGACATTCCACGCTTCTATCTTGTTCTGCTTAGCAGACAGAAAAAAACTTCAAGGATATTTAGAAATCAGATACACCATGATACGCAGTTACAACACAGATTTCCAGCATTAACGTTTGTTATTTGCCCTGGCACAACTACACACACATGTTCACAAAACAGACTTGTGATTCACACAGGTCCTTTAACTCCAAAGCAGAGCAACAGAATTCCAGAAAAGTTTTGTTGGAATGTTTCTTGGTTTAGGTAAGAATTACTTTCTGCTTAAATTAACTTGTTCTGCTAACATTCTCTATTTTGAACAAGAGAGACGGTGACAAGAATAAGACAAATACATAAAGAATACTCGAAGCTTGCAGCACAATAAATACAAGACAACTACAACAGTACAGCCCACCACAAGCACTGAAGGCCATGGGCTTGCAAACAACTGTGTGTGATTAATTTCAAGAATATAAATAAATCTAATGAATCTGACTAGATGTGTAATTTGATTCAAGATTAAACTTTGGAGGAATGTTTTTAAGACCTGAATGCATGACCATGAATCAAAGAGAGACTACTAAGTCATGATTAATACACTTTAAAGCCTCTTTTTTTCTCTGAGTTATAATCATATTCAAAAAGAAGAGAGCACTGAACCTTAAACCCCAGGTTTACATTCTCACCTCAACATTAAAAAATAAAACGTTGCAACAAATAAGGCCAAATAGAGGCCATGAAGAATCATGTCTGGCCTTTTGATTGTCTCTTTCATTTCCAAGGATTACTTTCTTCTCTTCCACTCCACTGGCAGGAAAAATACAATCAAAAAACCCACTCAGACCAACAAATGGACCTTTATATTTAAAATGTCAATTCTGATTTGGAGATGACCAAAGGTGAGCATCTGAGCGGGTCCATTGCTAAGTCACAGCAAAGTTCACCCAAACTTCCTTGAGAAAAACAAAAGTTTCCAAATTCCCATTGGTTTGGCCATGAAAAACCAAACATAATCAAAGATTTATTTCCAGTACAACTGAAACCATAGTTTAATCGCTACCCCACACACTCATTCAGGATTGGCAAATCAGTATGACAGGCAAGACTATAAACTTGTTTTGTACTGGTAAAAGTGTTGGTATTCAATGAAAAGAGAATACAAGTTTAGTGAAAACAATCCAAAATATCTAGTTTAATATTAAATAATTTCATATTTGCTATTTATTTCATGAGCATAACAGTTGTGATACTATGCATTTTTGTACTACATTATATGTAAGCATTTACAGTTGTATGTAGAATGATATTTGGTATTGCACACAAGATGACCATTGGTAAGTGTGCACAATTGTAAGAATGTTACTACCCACAGAGAGACATAAATTGTCAGAATAGCATATTTATACTAAGAACGTGTATAGATTAGAAAAATTTACAATCACACTTCAATTAACTTCCTTTTTTGAAGTATTAGAAATAGCTAACATCCTGAGCCGGTCACAGGGATGAACAACACACATTATAGATGGCAACAAGCCACCACAATATTTTATTTGCCATTTATTTTTTTACAAACAGAAACTTAATATGAAGCATGACTGTATTTCTTTCGAACAAGAAGTTCTGTCACTACGTCTTGAAGAACGTATGTGTGTTTATATGTAGGTATTTTAGAGTGACTTGGGGAAAAGAGGGAAGACATCCAATCTGCTCAGACCTTTAACTAATCTCTTGAAAATTACTGACCCATTGAAGCTAAGAAAGAAAAAGGCATCTGTGAAGACTTGCAATACCTGACGGGCTTGATAATATTCCCTTAGTAGATGGTCTCTCTGGATGATAGCTTCTGTTCTCTCTTTCCTGGCAACATCTCTTTCTTCCTTCACTGTCTCTATATCCTTGCAAGCTTGGTCAAGTTCCTTCTGGGCCTCAGCTTTGTCCTTCACTTCATGACAGTATTTTTCCAGCAACTCATTCCTCTCACAAATTGCTCGATCTCTTTCCACTAGAGCTGAGTTTAGCTCCTAAAACAAGATCGTTTGCAGTAGGTTAAGTACAGAAGGAAATAATTCATCTTTCCAACTGGATACACACTGACACCTTAAAAGCCTAGAGAGTTTACCACTAATATTCTGAAAAATCGTAGCAGAACAGGACTGTACTCACATTACATACAAGTAAGTACTAGTAAAGAATATTAAATTTGGTATTACACATATCATACCATCACATTAGCACAGTGCTATGTCAAAAGTAAGCAAGAATCTGGGAGCATTCACAGTTTTGAGGAACCTAAATGAGGGAAAGTTCTTAACCAGTCAGACTTGGTAGTTTAAAAAGGCTTTAAATATAGCAAAGGGTAAGAATATATATTGCAAATATTTTTAAGCAACTACCTTGATTTTTATAGGACTGAAATAATTCAGACAACCCAGCTACATAAGTATCTTAGAGCTTCCTCATAAGTTTTAAAGGGACATTGAAGTCATATGCCAGTAAGACACCAATGTGCAAAGATAAAACTACAGTATGCCATAAAGCAGAATGAAAGCACATCTTATTAAATGTGGAATTCAACTGCATCATAATAAAAAAAATGAGGTAAATGTAGCTTTAAAATACAATCTGTCCTTTTAAAATCGTTTAGACTTCCTATTGGAAAAATGAGGCATTGTAACAGTTGAATTTCATGCCACTAAATTTTAAGGAGGTGCAGCTCTCTAGAAGCATTCAGCCAATGGCTACAAAGAAGTCCTTCTACATATAGGCACTCCCAGCTGAAAACTATTGATGTTTTGATCTCAAAAAGATTACCAGAGAGAGCTGACATCTCAAAAGCAAAAGAAGAAAAGGGTCTAAATACTTAAGGACAGAAAGACATCATGGCATAAACTGACTTCCCTTTTATTTTCCTCTACAGTTTCCAAGGAATAAGATTGAGTATTTAAAGCATGGGTGACAACTGCATTTTGCTTTACTAACATAATTGTTTTTGAGATATGGCATCTAATTAAGGCTAGTCAGGCTTTTCTGCGACAATATCAAAAGCAGTATTGTTGCTGTAGAGTAACAGACAAGCACTAGAATTAATGACTCACTCTGAACTTTAAACATATCAGTGAATGTCAATTACCCGAGCACTCAAGTTTTTTCAACATCAGGAAGAGCTTCCGTTGCTCAGTACCTCTGAAGAGAGAAATCCCTGACCCATCTGGCACTGCAAACTAATTTTAGTACTGGAAGCAATGTTTTGCACAGCTTAACTATAGACTGTATGAAATGCTCAAATGCATGTATAAAACTTACACAAAAACATTAAGTCTTTTCCCGCATGCAGCTGAGATGAAAGTCATCAAGTATGAAGGCAGAGGGAAAGTTCTCAGCAAGCCCTTCATTAAACAAGAATTTACAGTACTTTAAGGTGATAGGAAAAAATACATATTGTCACAGTTTATTCCAGCATGCTCAATATAAACTATCTGAATAAGAACAGCCATTGCCTCCAGTGGTCAGTCGTAAAATTTCACCTCTGTCTTTTTCCTGTTACATTTGCACAAAATTACAACACTATAGCACAGGGCAATGTGCCATTTGGCACTGACTAGAGCAGCTTTTGTCTGGAAACATTAGAGCGGCTTGGTTTAAGAACAATCCTGAATTTGTGAAGAATTCTTATGTTTGAAGGAAGTTCTTGCATCAGAATATAGTGCAATAAGGATAAAATACAGGATAAAATACAACAGGTCTATTAAACAGAGGGGAAAGCTGACTACCACTGAGATGAAACAAGACATTCTAAGTATTTGCTGGAGCAAAAGATTATGCCAAAACCAAACACCACTGGGGAAAGTAGAGGGGGAAATCTATAACATCTAATCCCTAGCTTTGAGTGGCCAAACTCATAAAACCTTAATCCAAAACTGTCCACAGCACAAAATCCTGAGATTTCTTCTATTATCTCTATAAAAGCCAGACAATTAGTACATTTTGGATGTAAATTAACCCATTATGTTTGGGCATATGTGACCAATAAAGCTTAAATACCCAACTAGAACATTGACTGACTGACCTCATCAGTAACTGCTCACATTATAATGCTTAAAAATCAATGTCTTCTCCATTTTAGTTGCTTTTGCGTTTCTTTGGGACAGAAGAGGTACACTAGCAAACACAAGCTTCAGGGAAGAAACTACATTTTAAATAACCTAAATGGATTCAGTGCTGTTTCAATCAGTCAATGGGCGCTATGTAATAAGGCACTTAAAGCTGCTGTACATCAAAAGGAAAGCGAAGACCATTAAGTAATATTTTGGCAAGCACCAGACCAAGTATTCACTGACAGGATTAATCCCACTTACGCAGGAGCACCTTTCAGGATACTATTTCAAGTGAACATATCACTTGATCAATAAATTTTTTCAATGTTTCAAACATTGGCCTTGCCAGAAGTAGAAAATCCCTTATGCACTGAATGCAGCTGCAGCGAGCCAGTACTATGTGACACAGGAACATACCTACTCACCAGCAGAAGAGTCATAGCTACAAGAAAAGAAAACAGGAACAAAAAGAAAACTCACAGTACTGCTATTTTACACCTTTTAGTACATTATAGAAGCAGTTACTTCTGCTTTCTGATGGGCCATTTCTGGGGGTGAAGAAAAATGCATGTCTGCGCCCTGCCAGCATCTCACTCACCAGTCCTAGGCTCTTTCTGGTTCTTATTCAAACACCCGTTCAAGTCATCTAGGTAGGAGGGAATATCCACGTATTTAAAATTTTAATTTCCTGCCCCTTAAAGCACTTTGGCAAATTACTCATAGTGCCACAATGACAGATACAACAAATTGGAGCAGAACAACTAATTTTGGCTGCTTCCATCAGTATTCCTTATTAGCTACCTACCCCGATTCCACTGAAATCAACAGATAATTCTATTGGCTTAATGGCTTTGATGAAAGTAGAATGGGTATGAAACATGTATTAAAACCTCACTCACTGTAGAAGCTAAATTACTTAGCTGACAAATACGCAGCGTTGAAAACTGTGAATTTTTAAAACCAAAGTTAGTTATTTTTAAAAGCCCCGATGCTGTATGTCACAATCCACATTATGTCCCTCAACAACGGTGTTATTTAAAAAAAAGCTCCACACTTTAATTTTTCATAAAGGGCATTTTGTTCAGATGTAATGCTGTGAAAAAAGTAAAATGAGATTTATAGGCAATGCAATATGTTTGCTTGTATCTATTTCATGCTAAATTAAGTATTTTTAAACCAAAGGGTCAAGTGAATGCATGTCAGCTGAAATGAAACCAAGCAGCAAATTGTGTTTTGGAAACCTTAACAGCATCATTATAACATGGTTGTGGTATAAGCATTTCAAGAACATATTGCTGAAAAATACAAAGTTCTGGTTTCACACACTTTAAGGCATGCCTGAGTTGTACTGAAAAATCTTCAAAATATCCTCTTTAACTTAAAGGCAGAAGGAGGGCAAATGAGTAAGAACATGCATGTCAGCACAGGCTTTGCATAAATGTTTGAGACTACTTTATCATGTACCGTCTTATGTCATAGTAGATAGTATCCAGTGGTTCCTGTAGAGGTTAGAAGTTAAAAATAATGAATATTTTAGAGCGATATTGCTACAGAGAGCATTACTTGAGAAGGCATAGAAAACTAATGCAGTAAAGGAAAGATTTATAATCTGCAGAACAGAATTAAGTCAAGTGAATAGCAAATTTCAATTTTTCAAACAGGGAAACTTAATAAATTGATAGTATAAAGGACTGCTATAGGAAAACATCAGCACAGAATTTCCTCTTTGCAGTGCATTCCTGTTTTCCATTAATCAGTCATACATTTCTGATTCTAGCATCAACAATGTATACTCATTTCCCTTCCCCACCAAAACAATAGGTTAGTACCTGTCTTAGCGCTTCCATCTCCTCACTAGCCACTCGCTTCTCAGAAGAAGTGTTCTTCAGTTTGGACTCTGCAAGCTCCAGCTCTGTTTGAAGCTTATCTACCTCTTTGATTACTTGATCTCTCTCACTCATTATGAGGCGATATTCATTGAAAACTGAATCCCTTTCTTCCTTGTATTTTTCTGCATCCTTTGCTGCTTTCAGCTGCATTGTTTTGAACCTTGTAACCTCCGACTGTAATCGTTCCATCTCTCTCTGCAACTCTTTGTTTTGTGCTGTGGTGTTGCTTAGTTCCTGCTGTACTGATTCAAATCTAAAACCAAGCAGAAACGCCAGTAAGATACTTGTTCCTCATTTTCCTTTTTCATACATTAAGGATTTAGCTGGATAACCAAATGTATCCATTGGTAAAACACAACCACAGAGGACTTCTTAGACAATGTACAATCAGTGCGGCAATATAAAAGTTAGTCTAATTATTGCTTTAGGAATATTAGTGAACCTTCAGGAATATTAGAGAACCTCTTTAAGGAATTGAAACATAAAAATTATTAGAAATAATTTAGAATTAGTTTCATTATTAAAAGTAAATTTCTAACAAATTATTCTAAGAGTAATGCAAAACATTACCGTTATTTAGTAGCACAAGTTTAACTGTATTTACTGCGCTGAGCTCTGCTCATCTTAGAAGTTAAATCCTTCTCCCAGCACATGCTTTCAGGCATGTGGGAAGAAGGGAGACAAATGCAGAAATTAGAAAAAACAGAACAACTTCCACATGCCCAAATATGCCATAAGGTTGGTAATGGATAGGTTAGAGGAGAAAAAAATCCTGGGTTTACAGTAAAAATGCAGACAATGGAACTAAAACCAGGTAATTCAAACGCTACTGTTTGTTTTCATCAGTAGGTCATCCAGTAAAAGTGAAATGCAAAATATCTTAATATTTTTAAAATTTACTTTTGACCATTGACACAGACAAAAATGTATGTATTTTATCACTACAACCTACTGAAGTATGGTGCAATCAAAAAAAGGACATAAAAAGTTTAATTTAATTTGTAAGTAGTTACTTCTGTGTTTATATTGACAAAGCATTCTTAAAAGTGGGAATATGATTCCACACACAAGTTCACAATTAGGTTTGAAAAGGAACTTCTCCTAAGAAGTGTTTTATCACAGTCAGACACTAAGATTTCCTTGCATGTTTTTTCCAAAACTCACAGGTAAATGCCATTGATGTAAACACTGTACCTAACTTGATGGACTTTTACGGTTATCCAAATTTCACGTGCCCACAAACCTCTGGCAGACTTTGTTCTCTCTCTCTCACACACACCTCTCACTGTTTAAAAGTGCAATTTCTTGTCTAATCCAGCATGTTGCCTGACCTTTCCCGAGAGAAAGCTGTAAACCCAATTTCAAATACTTCCTTAAAAGCCTCAGTGTATTCAAAGCATTGCCATAGCTTTACTGAGGCATCTGCCAGTAATTTCAAAACCATCACCCTGCTCCTTTTGGGAAATTCTTCAGTTTAAGAGATCATCGGGTTGGCACTACAAAAGACGTAACATATTACAGACGGGATTTATTTTTTTCTTTTCAGAACTGTGAGCGTGAAGGTAAGAAGAATATACCATAGGAGAAGTACCAGGATGTATCAGAAATCTAAGAGACCTCATCGTCATGTGAGAACCCACAGTACATATGCAAACTATTTGGTGGTAAAATCAAGGACAACACTGGGAGGATACAGGGGACAGGGGAGGAGAAAAGATTTAACACAATGTTTGCCAAGCAAAAAAAATATCATCAGTAAGGAAGAAAAAAAAAACACAAAGGAAAAAAATAATGAAACAATCAACAACACAACCAAACCACAAGCAGCATACTAGCATGGGAAAGCAATCAGAGGAAGAAAGTCTCTGCCACAGGAAGACGTTCATATTAAATAGTGATAACTGAGGAAACCCGAAAGCAAAGTTCCAGCTGAAACACCTTGGCCTTGCTTGACCTTGTATTGCCTCCTATGGAGGAAATACAGGCAGCTGGATCACATTTTCAGATGCCTTCTGTAGAGAAAGCCCATTTCTAACAACTGTTGTGAATGGGTTGCAAGGGTCAGTAGCAGTAAGTATGGGTTTACAAGGAGCAACCAATACTGAAAAGAACCCTTACAAGGACTACCTGCTTTGTCTTCAGTGCAATTGCAAACTACAGGCAGATCTGTCCGAGTGCCATGGCCCACATTCAAAATGCAGAGGCACATGTGTTAGGGTAAGGTTTAGCGCACGGGAATTAGATGCTGGTATAGCTAATTTGGAAGCTGCAAACTATTCACCAATTAAATCATCTCAGTAGCATTCATATGCTGTGTATTATTGTGACGACATTACAGATAAAAGAAAAAAGGCGAAACACTTCTCTGATATTTTTTACGGCCAAGGATTAATTCAAAATGAGACCTGGGTCATCACTGGAGCACTCTGCTCTCTCTAAAACCTATTTCGACTGTGCTTACGCTTGGTATTAATTTAAAAATTAGTGCTGCAATTTAAGACCCATTAATCTTCAAACTACAAGTTTAAGTCTTATGTTCTGAGAAGTACACACACCTGAAATGCATTTTAAAAAATTTTCATCAGTCACCCAGAGAAATATGGGTTTTGTTATGAAGAAAGGGTATAAACATATGACAAATAAAGGTTTCTATAAATACAAACAAGTAAAAAAGAAGTCCAGACCCAAAGCCAACTGAATAAAATGCAAAAATTCCTGACATTCAGTTATATGAATTTAGTTGGATCACTGGTCCACAGGAACATGAACACCTTTCATGAAATTCTCAAAACCAACTGTATTGGGTCTGCATGGCAAGGTTTTGGTAGCTGGGGGGCTAACAGGAGTGGCTTCAGTGAGAAGCCGCTAGAAGCTTCCCCTGTGTCCGATAGAGCCAATGCCAGCCAGCTCCAAGACAGATCCACCGCTGGCCAAGGCCGAGCCCATCAGCGTTGGTGGTAGTGCCTCTGGGATAACAGATTTAAGAAGAGAAAAAAGTTGCTGGGGCACAGAAACTGCAGCCGGAGAGAGGAGTGAGAAGATGTGAGAGAAACAACTCTGCAGACACCCAGGTCAGTGAAGAAGGAGGAGGAGGAGGTGTTCCAGGCACCAGAGCAGAGATTTCCCCCGCAGTCCATGGAGAAGACCATGGTGAGGCAGGCTGTCCCCCTGCAGCCCAGGGAGGTCCACAGTGGAGCAGATATCCACCTGCAGCCCGTGGAGGACCCCATGCCGGTGCAGGTGGATGCCCAAAGGAGGCTGTGACCCTGTGGGAAGCCAGCACTGGAGCAGGCTCCCGGCAGGACCTGCGGCCCCGTGGAGAGAGGAGCCCACACTGGAGCAGGTTTTCTGGCAGGGCTTGTGACCCTGCGGGGGACCCACGCTGGAGCAGTGTGCTCCTGAAGGACTGCAGCCCATGGAAGGGACACACGCTGGAGCAGTTCGTGATGGACTGCAGCCTGTGGGAAGGGCCCATGTTGGAGAAGTTCATGGAGAGTAACTGTCTCCCATGGGAGGGACCCCATGCTGGAGCAGGGAAAGAGTGATGAGTCCTGCCCCTGAGGAGGAAGGAGCGGCAGAGACAACGTGTGATGAACTGACTGCAACCCCCATTCCCCGTTCCCCTGCACTGCTGGTGGGGAGGAGGTAGAGAATTCGGGAGTGAAGCTGTGCCTGGGAAGAAGGGAGGAGTGGGGGGAAGGTGCTTGTAAGATTTGGTTTCATTTCTTATTATCCTACTCTGATTTGATTGGTAATAAACTAAATTAATTTCCCCAAGTTGAGTCTGTTTTGCCTGTGACAGTAATTGGCGAGTGATCTCTCCCTATCCCTATCTCAACCCACAAGCTTTTTGTTACATTTCCTCTCCCCTGTCCAGCTGAGCAGGGGAGTGACAGAGCAGCTTTGGTGGGCACCTGGCATCCAGCCAGGGTCAACCCACCATACCAACCTCTGCTCAGCATCAAACCACACCTTCTCAAGAAGGAGACCTAAATCACAAGACCATAAAACAAATATGTTGAGCTTCTACATGTATCAGCATGGTTGCAGTGTTTCTTGGAGTATACGTTAGGCCTTTCCTCACTTTCAGGAATCCATGGCAGTTTAAATTACATAACTAATTCTCTTATTACTCATATTCTCCTATAACTTAATCAGATTTATCACAACTATGCACATGCTATTCACGAGTACATTATTATCTATGCTCAATCTCACCTTTTTGAAATACTAAAAGTCTATGAATGTGGAAAAAACCCTATTTTTTTAGCTTTGGTCTGTGGGAGTTGTATATTAGCCCTAACTTATGTCAGTGAAAACATTCTCAACACGCCCGCAGATGCTCTTTGGAGCCCTTCTTCCTACCCTGTATGTGTAACTGTGTATGCTTAATATCACAAAGGAAAGGAGAGATGTTAAGTGTGGTGTGACATAGTGTCTGTGCCCTTCTGTTTTGGCACTTGTGCTGCTCATAGCAGCAGCGCTTTCTCAGTGAAGCAAGACTCTCAGACGCCTGCATCCAGTGAATTCTGCTGCCAGCCCAAAGCTCTGTCTCAGAGTCCCACACAGTCTGCAATTCTAATATCATGAAAACTTAACTTATGCTTGAGAACGTTTTCATTTGCTAAATACCATTTAGAAAATGCAACCTCTTACTGACTTGGTTTTTTATATTTAAATAAAATTATATATGTTGATGGGCTCACCACCCATTGAGGAGTTCGTTTGGAACACAAAGTCTGAGGTTTAACAAAACTTTGTTTGTATTTGACTCCTGTGTCTACGACTAAGAAGAAACACAGCTTGAAAGGCAGAATATCCCTTTCTCACATGAGCTAAACAATGGTTAAAATTCCTCATACAATTCCAAAACCCTAACTGGGAAATCCTTTTCTCAAGAAAAAGCACCGTTTCCCCAAATAAACATCCCCATCACACCTTTTAGAACCTTCCAGAAAATCTTATATAGAAATGCATGCTTACTCACCGCACCAAGATAACACATACACTGGAGAAAAAACTTTAGGAAAAAAGTCAGAAAATTATTTGCGATTCTACCACAGAGAAAATAAGAGGCTGCATTAGAATAGTTACTGCCTTCACAGAATACCTGAAAGGTATCAAAACTTGATTATACCTTCTAAGAGAGGATGAATATTGCTGCTGAAAATGTATTGCTGTGTCCCTTTGCTTCATTAACATGTCAATCTGTTTCTGAAGACGTCTGTTCTCCTCCTCAGCCTGTTCTAGGCGGCTCAGATCCGTATTGTGACTTGCAATCTTCTCATTGTACCGTTTCCTTAGGGCATCATAATCCTTCTTCACACCCTCTAACTTGTCCATTGCTGTGTCATAAAGTTTATTTAATATCTCTGATGATCCATTTTGCTTCATAACCTAAAAAAATGCCAGAAACTGTATTAATAAATTCAGTTTTTAATCAGTTCAATAAATTGGATTTAAAATATATATAAGAAACCGTATCAGAACAAACATATATTAACTAATTTTAATAATCATTCTTTTTAATGACTAAGGAAACACTAAGCCACTTCTAAGCATTATTGTTAGTCTAAGCATTACATCTGCTTAATGTTAACCGAGTAAAAAAATATGCTTTACCACAACTTGGAGTGCGCAAGTTTATGAAAAACTCTCCCTAATGATAACTGCTACCAACAGCTATTAAACCTATGGGTTTTTTTAAATACTTTGTAGTTTTAGCAAGAGGTAATCGTTATTTGATGACCAAGATGATAGCAGTAATTTAGGAAATGACCACGAGGTGGCATTCGTGACAGGTTGCCTGTATCCTCCGCGAACAAATTAAATAATTTAAAACTTCAAGAGAATAAAATCGACCCTAAATATGTTAGAAATGCAGGCATGTTATTTTAATATTCATACAATATTTCATCTAAAAACTACCCACAGAGGTTTGTATTTCAAAAGCTATCCTTAAAATATGAACAGCAAGAGAAAAATCCATTTTAACATGAATGAAGTCTGACCTGAATCTTAGTTTCAAATTAATTTCCATCGACATAAGAATCTTCTTGTAAATAGCAACGTTGATGATAAATGACCAGCAACAACAGAAAGCCCCTAATGAGCTTCAGTAAATCTAGTCGTCCTTCTTTCTCAAAAGGCAAAGAAATGTGCCTGAAACGAGGCCTTACCTCCCCCCCTGCTTTTTTTTTAATGCTATGCTCATTTTTTTCTGTTTTTGTCTTTTAAATTGAAATTTGGCCTTGATGGAGCAGTGGGAGGAAACAGGAATGCCCTATATAGAGGGGTGCCAGGAATTTGTATAACCTTAACATTAGCCTACAAAGGCACATCCCTAACTACCTGAAAAGAAAAAGTATTAAAAAATTAGAAGGAAAAAAAAAGAGAGAAAACATGAGCTCTACAAAAAGCTGAAACCAAACATGTAGCAACTACCCTACATGCACAAATTGGCTCCTCATCTTCTTTTGTGTCTTATATTCAGAGTAAGGATCAGTTCCCGAACATGGAAGAACCTGGATGCCTGCAGACCAAAAGGAAAGGAGACTGAAACGAGACTGAGTGCTCTTTGCCCACTACTCACTGCCCATAGGTAGCGGATAACAACCATCACTGTCAGGAAAACACTTCTCTCCACAGTCAAGCCTCACACTGGTCTCCTTTAACTAAGGCATATGTAAAGTGTAAATACATATTGATTTAAACCCACTCAAGAGAGCTGTTTTCCTGAAGACTACTTCCCAAAGCATTTTGAGAACAGGTTTGAGAACCAAGTATTTAAGAATCCAAACAGAAACAAACCACTTCTCACTGTCTAAAGCATATACAGAATGTCTTTTTGCTAAAAACACACTAAATAATCAAGGAAAAGAAGGATGAATATACTAGAAACTGGATGGAATTCAGCATAAACTTGCTAACAGAGATTTGATAGAGGAGAAACGCCATAAACAGGAAGCAGTGTAATGAGGAAGGTGTCCCATTCAAAATCCCAGTCTGAGAAAAAGTAAATAGTCCCAGCTGGACCAAGGAAGACAGCCATGGCAACAAGAAACTTCATACGTGAGCAGCAGAAACTTAAGCTGGTCAGCTGCTACACAGCAAATCCATGACAATCCCACACAAAGAGTAACCCGATCAAAAGTTTTTGCTCTCTGAGGCCACCATGATGTGTTTTGCTACAGCCTGACAACGAAACAACACGTCAGAGGGATCGACACAGAGTTAGACTAATTCAGATGAGAAATGACACAGACAAGATAAGACTCTTGGCGCCCCTTCAAGACACCATGATTCACTCTGACATGCTGAGAAATGGAGTTACACAACTTTCTCACCAAGAGTCACATACATAGTCGTCTTTAAAGGTTTAATCATGATGTTGACATGAGACTCAATTTCTTAATTAAATACTGACAATGATACTTTAGCTTCCTTTTGTGCTGCCAAATAATTTCAAACTTTACGACAGAACCTCAAAATACAATAGCCTTCTCTCGGAGTCTGCTTTGCAGACTGGGAAACTGAGGCACAGAACAATTACGCGATTTGCCGAGATTTACACAGCAAACCATTTCTGCTATCCTCTGAGCCAAGCCACTAAACCATTTCACAGCAGAACTCTCAAGACAGTGTTAGAGGAAGGGATCAAAAGGAAATACAAATCTTCACTCCTTTTTGCACAAGCCCTCAAGCACCTGTTGAAGCACCATTCAGCACATCCAGCTTGCTTTGACCTTTGCCCCCCCTACCCTAGCAAATAATTATTTTTGTTTGCATAGGTTTTGCTTCTGAAGCCTAATGTTTGAATTGCAAGTTTGCCCCCGTGAATCAACCTACACACAGTTAACCAAGATACTCTGTTTAACCATTCCACAGGTTACTGTAACTATTCTAACTAAATGATCAGACTTTTCCATAGGTGAACCACTGACCCGATACAAACAGTTGCTCCTTACTATTACTCTCTTCTTTCTTCAGACTGTGTGAACAATGTTGGCCTGGAGACAGCCTGTTACACATAGTTCTGAAACATTCACCTCTTCCAGTCCTGAAAAGCTTGTCTTTTTTTTGTTTCAAGTTCAAAAACATTAATCAGCTGTAGCTTTGTTCTAACTGAATAGCATCTGCAAACCTAAATAACCAAACTTAGCTCAGTCAGTCCCCTAACATTTATGGTGTCAATAGAACAATTTAAAAAAAAAAAAAACCAAACAAAAACAAAACAACCCCAACAAGACACACATACCACGAAAACCAAACAAAACCCCCACAAACCCATCTCTGTCACTTTTTAAAATTGTGATTCTTTCCAAAAAAACAAACATAGCATGTAAGTTTAAAGTTAGTCCTGTCCCATAAAACAGCTGTCTTTTTAATCACTTTGCAACTTCAAGCTAGGTTTTCGATGCCTCTCCACCTACTTAAAAAAAAAATATCATACATATACAATCTTCCTCATGTACATTTTTTTCACCTCTGCATCAAAATTTCTTAATACCACCTAATATTCTATATCCCTCATTATTCTTTCCAGCTAGACACAGAAAATCAATCAGTATCCAAAAATCTCATTTTCTCCCCTAGTGCTATAAAGTGTACAGCGGATGTTTTAGAATCAGTAAGACATAAAAGGCAGCAACGCTGCACATTCAGTTTTATAGACTTACTTACCAAAACAACAATTCATGATCTCTTCCAGCACGTACACTACAAGCTGTAGCTTACCTGCTGCTGCTGGCTGCGCAGGTCCGTTATCTCTTTCTGATCCTCATCGTGAAGCCTCTTCATTTCCTCACACGACTGCTGGAGATGATTATGTTCTCGCACCAACTGCGTATTTTTCCTCTTCAAGGTATCCATGTCCTCCTTCAGCTGTGACTGGTCACTCAGCAGCCGACTGTGCAACGTGCTGTCACGGCACACAGAAAATTCTCTTAGAGGCTAACTTGCAAGGACAAAGTCCTGGACTAATTCATTTCAAGCATGAGTTTCCTACCAAGAAAGCAGGTCAAACCAATTCAATTCTGCGTATTTGAGTATTCTAAACACCAGGAAAAAAAAAATCAGACCAATCAGGAACATAAGTATGAAAATATGGGAAAGTACACAGTACTCTTAAAACGTATCAGAAGACATGACGGATTTATGCCACCCATCAATGCCATTTCATAGCAAGCAGAGAGACAGAAATGGTGTAATGTGAGCATAAGGTGATCCTGGAGATAATAGGAATTATCCCACTAATCACCTCCACTTTCTCTTGGGCCCCTCAGCTGAGCAGCAGCTAACCAAAATACAGATGAAAACTACAAAAAAAAAATCTCCTTCTACACTATTGTTTTAAAAACAAACAAATACAAAACCCCAAACAAACAAAAATACTCCACAACTAAAACACACTATGTATGTTTCAACTACATTCAAGCAGGTAAAAAGCTATCAAAGTTACTCCAAACTTTGGTATGCAAGCCATAATTACTGAAAGAAATACACTCCCACTTAAAAATTAACAACTGAGAGCCACATGAGGAGGCTATCATTCAGATCATGATTCAAGGTAGCAGCCCAAAATTAGACCAGACCACTGCCAAAAAAGAGCAGAAACATCAATTGATTATATTTTACTACTGCAAATCAAATAAAAAGTGACATCTGGATACTGACAAGTATTTTTGTTGTTGAAACAGAATGATTCAAACTGAACTTTCACACCTGCTGGTAAAATGTTCAAAGTCCATTTTTATTTAAAAAACAAACAAACAAACAAACCAAAAAAACCCCAAAACCCATAACACGCAGCAACGAATAGAACCAATTCACATTTTAAGATACTTTGTATTCCTTCCTTATGAAGTGAAATACCAGCATTTACTGTACAGAATGACCCAAAGCATTAAAATGGAAATTAGAACAACCTGCTAAAAAAAACCAAACCAAAACAAAAAAAACTGACAAATTATATTCACACAATTAAACACACATAATCTTTACATGTAGGTAATTAATCTGCCTTTTTTTAATTATTATTTTAAACATGGGCGTTTAAGAATTACTGCAGGAGAAAATAACATTTGAATAACATATTCTACTCAATTCCTTTCTTTACCCTAAGAATTACTCATAGGATGAACAGGAATCACATGCATGGATTTCAACATGTGTTGTCATATTTTGGGCACCTAAACTCCAACAGTGAGTTTCAGCCTCTCTGAAGCTTTAAGTAGGAAACTGAATTATTCAAATCCAAGTAAATAAGTTCTTATAATAAAAAGAATTACCTCTGAATCAATCCAAATTTGCTATACTTTCTTCTGACCAGATTATCTTAGTCTGTAGTAAATATAAATGCAAAAGCTTGTACTTGTATATATGCATCATTTTGCAGAAGCCTAAATTGTTGGTCTCTGAGGAATGTGCCTATATTTGTGGCATACTTGAGTATTTCAATCACTCATTCTATCTTTTAGAACTGAAGAGTTTTTCTCCTGTTATGAGAGGGTAAATCCTTTTATACTATCACGGAAATACTGAAATAAACAGTGTTAACACAGTATGGTTTCAGGGACTACAGAACTTCTAAATAAGGTGAGCAAACCACTCATTTTTTAGGATAAAGAATACAAGTGTTTCATGTCAGCATTGGATGGACACAGGTAACTCAGCTTTGAAAAGAATCCATCTACAACGTACAGTACACTAATGCTTTGCACAAAATTCACTAGCAAATTAAAATACTCAAAAATCCTCAAATAAAACTAGGAATAAAGCTCTTCGTAAAGAAGCCACATGACTCGCTACATCTGCACCTGTCGAAAACCTTTAATACTATTTTCAGGTTTTAGAAAAAGAACATAGGGAAACGATGCCTATCTTTAAAGGCTTGAAGAGTTGTGGGTGAAAGTGCTATGTAAGAACTAGCAGCCCCCAATGAAAACAAATGCTGTCATTAAATACTAGTCATACATTACAGTATAGATTTAAGTGAAGTAAACTTCAAACCGAGAATTTATCTGCATTTCTATTTCTGAGCTGTCATCTTTTCAAGTGAAGAGAACATGTTCCTACTTGCATCAACAACTGATTTTTAAACAGAAATACAAGCTAGAAATATTCACCATTTTCCCCGTGTTATTGCATTTTCATAAACGCTCACAATTGGTCTAAACCTGTGTTAAAACTTACACAAATTGGCATGAGAGCTATCACAACCTATTAAAAATGAGTAAGAAATTACATTCTCTCAAATTACATTCTGCTCTCCAGTCTGACAGTAAGACTACTGGATTGTAATTGCAAGTCAGTAACTAGGCTTTACTTGTCAGTGTCCCATCAAGACAAATTCCTGAAATTCCTCAAAGTAAAACAAGCAATCCATAATTTATCACTTCAAATATGCCAGAAACGTTTAATCAGATGCAGGCAAACATTAACCTTGCAATTAATGTGGAAAAACAGAATTAAAAAATTATTTGATTACCGTGTTCTAATACCTTATGATCTAGCACAGATTGGCAAACTCTTACCTTGTACAGTTTTACTAATACTTACTGATAAAAATCTGCCTCTTTTGCTGCTTCTTCACACCTTTTTAGTGTCTTGGTGTGTTGATTCTGCAGAGACTGTAGGTCTGACATGGCCTTCATGCACTGAATCTTCAGTCTTTCATAATCATGATTTGGTTTTGGACTAGGCCTAGCATGGAAAAAGAATATGAAGTCAAACATCTGCTACTAAAGAGAATGAAAAGTCTGGGAAATTACTATCCAATGAAAAAATAGTATCACACAACTGTTGATACTTAGGTTACATTATGCTTTAATTTAAATACTGACCACCTCACATTAAGATGCAACCACAAATAAAAATTCATTGACTTTAACCTGTATTAATTTTATACTGAGACATAACATCTAATAATGAGATAATTCTGTCTATCACTAACTGCCAAAAATAGTACTGAGCATGCATGTACCTTTCTTCTGAGCAGCAGTATTATCACAGAGCAGAACTGTCACTTGATACAAGAACAAGTCAATCACAGTATGCTCAGCTTTCCTGCGCTACCATGTCAAAACTCTCAAAGAAAAAGCACAGAGCTGCATTAAGAGTGCGGCTGAAAAGAAGCGGCCAAAGTCAGGTGAGGGGGGCATGGAGACCTGGGCTAGGAAAAACTTCTCATCTAGGCAGCAGCTAGAGGGTATTGCCTATAGCTCCCTAGGAAAATCAGGGTTAGCCTTCAGAGAAAGACTTCCAATGAGACACCAAACACATGCATCTGTGCTGGCAGAATTTGACCAGCGTGACTAATTAAGCACTGAATTTAAATAATTTGACCAAGTCATTCTGCTGAATTACATATCTGATTGAGTGTTACCATGTTCTTCTAAACTACTATAAATGAATGAGAAAACATGTCAGAATCTACTTCATACTTCTGTAAGATAACACAAATTTTATTCAAGTAATTATTAGGAATCTCCAATACAATATAATCTCCACTAAGCAACTTTCAGTAAGCTGAACAAAGTAAAAGCCCAAGTCAGTCAAAAGAAAATTTTTGATTGAATTTTTTTTTAGTATATCAGGATGATTGGGAGAGGAGAAATTTTCTAAAATAATCTACCTTGCCAAGCAATTGACCAACATCGATTATGTCTAGAGTGTGTGGTCCTTGCATATGATACCTTTCTTTATTAGAAAAATCATAAATCATGCTAGAAATAAAATTAGCAGGATTATGCCTACTTGTTTAGAAGCACTAAGCTTCTAAAAGAGACTCTAAATTGAACTGTTCCTCCTCTACATGGTCACAAGATTTTTGCACCATTAAATTTTCTAGTTTCAAAATGAAGCTTCTGACAGCTGTCCCTGTGTCATCTCCTGGGTCTCTTATAACTCCACAGGCAATGAAAAAAACCAAACAAACCCAACCCTAAAAGGAAACAATTGCTCTCTAATTTAACTCTGTTTATTCTTGTATCAGATTTGCTCCATCGCTGCACAGATCACCCTTTCTGCCTCCCACCTCACTCTCCCCCAAGCAGCTTCACTGTAAGTGCAGCCTGAAAAGCAACTAGAATTCTCTTTGCTTTCATACAAAAACAGCAACATGGATTCTGGAACTGAAATGCAGCTGGGAATTAAATCAAAAAGAAAAATAGTTTCACACTACTGCAGTGGTGAGAGTTGTTAAAAAGAAAAAAGAAAAAAATAAATGCCAGCTACCTCTGATTCACAGAGTTTTAGGGAGCGTGTGTATGATATGAAGGTGCTTTTTAGCAACCCAGTTGCACTTGGGTTGCTGAGTACTAAGGCCTTAAACTGTAATTCTTCTTTTTCTCCTTTCTCTAGAGAAGTACTCCTGGGGAAAACAAAACCAAAAAAAACCTTCCTTGACTGACAGACTTTAGCAACAATTAAAAGCCAAGTTCATATAAAGTAACCAAATATTCAAGTCACTTCCACAGGGATGTCTTTTAGGGTTGCCAAAAGAAGTAGTACGTTATTCATACAGTGTTACAGACATATTACCGCAACTACTGCAGTGTTATTTTTTAAAATACAACCCTAGTTAGCATAAGTAAAACTAAATTTGAAATGTTCACACCCTTGACAGAACCACTAAAAACTCAAGTATTGATTTAAATTAGACTTTAGGGTGAAATTATTGAAAGTAGATACCATCTGTCCACCACAGTCATTAAAATTACAACATTAACTGAAGCACAGTTTAACTCTCAATTGAAGCGTTAAGCTTACTAAGACCCATTAACACATGTTCACATTGAGCTTGTAATCATAAATTCATATTTGTGCAAAATATTTCAGTGTATGAATTTTTACTAAAGGAAAACTATTAGGTCAGTCTCAAAGCTATGATGAGAACTACAAGTCTAACATTAATCACATGTATTTCTTATATTGCTGAAGTAATACTAGCACTATTCTTAAAATAAATAAATAAAAAAAATCCTATAAACATATGGAAACCATGCAGGTAACTATAGAAGTTAGCCTTCCTACACAATGAGGAAGGAACAATGCCACCAGTAACATCCTGCATTCTAGCTCAGCTACATGAAATAAAACACACCTGGATAGCCAAGGCCATATGTTCAACAGCACTGTTCCAAGGGCTTATATCTCAGCAAGAAAAACAGGGATACGCACAGGAGGAATATTGGTCAGAAGTCAAAAATCAAAACTGTTGCAACAAAGCAGTCCATTCAAATGCGTGTAGTGGTTGACCCTTGCTTAAGTAAGACCACCATAGTTTCACACTAAAATGCCTCACAAAATACAGAAAACTATGATTTCATTGAAGGAGAGGCTTCAGTTACTATTTTGGAAGCATTGCTTCAAATGTTAACAAAATTTCAAATGCTAGTTTCAAAGGTCCAGCTGTTTTTCTGATATTCATATAACAACTCTAAAATTCCTTTATATTCCAGTGGAATTACCCTGAACATAAATCAAGGCCACAGTGAGACTGACATTTACACGTATCTGATGCTGACATAAAAGCTAATGCCAACAGCAGATCCAACTTTGTGGGCAATGCCTACCCAACAACTTGAAAATGTTATCATTTACTATTGCAATTCCACCACCACCACCTACAGCTTACACGTAAAACAGTCTTTTCAAAGGAAGTTTTCAGGGGTTTTACTTGTATTGCAGTTCTTTTCTACTACTACATAAGTAGTAAGAACAGCAAGTTTAAGTCTATAAAGTGCACCTTGAGCACACTGAATTATTTGGTCAAATCTTTGCTTAATCACAACACCACATCCATGCGTACAGTCACTGTCAAGTGACACAAGCACAGCATGAGCAATCCTAATCCTGTCCAGCAGGATGACACATGTTCATCTGATTCAGCACATCACAATCCACTTCTGTGGCTCCTCTTCCACTGCTCTAGACTTAGTCAACACTTGCTTTGGAAAACAGCTCTCAGTTTTGCAACTGCCAGCCTTCACAGCCAGCGCAGCCCAGCCTACAAATGTGTTGCGAGCTGCAACTGTTTTGAAGCACACAATCATGACATATCAAGATTTGCCTCTACACCACCTGTGTTTGGTATGGCCATGGTTAAAGCAGCATACACAGCCAGAAAAGCAAATGCCCTTTTTGGGTAGTAAAAGTCACCATCTAAATAATAATCTTTCAGCTTTCACACTTCACCGTAACAGTTTGCAATGTCTGGGCTTTGACTCCTGGAAGGCTGAAGATTAGTTTTATATGAGGAAAGAATGAAAAACAAAGTAAAAAAAAATACCAGCAAGCTTTCAAAAACCATAGATGTGTATGTGGATGGGAGGAGTAGTTGCTTTTACACTGGAGGAAAAAAATGTCAGCTAATAATCTTCATTCATTTCCCACTCTTCAAATATGTAATTGGAAGGCAGCATCCTCCATCTAACATATACTGTCCAAGCACTGCCCAAATACAATATTTATTTTGATGAGTTGTTCTTTAAGCTGTAAACATTTATATTTTCCACAACATACAAATCCTACACCAGCAGCAGAAGACTGATTTGACAATTAAAGAGAAAAAAACTAGGGCAGTCTAGAGGACAGCTCATCAGAACTTTATTAATAGCATCCTGGATTATGGAGGACATTATTGTAAGCTATAAAATCCTCAATGCCTAAGCTCTAGTGACTTCAAATAAGAAATCCCTCCGTATAAATAAGTAACTGGAAGCTTATCAAAAGATGTTGACACTTGACAACCTTTTCCTCTCCCATCCCCACAACGCTTGGAGACCCTTAGATAGAACACAAAGCTCTTAAAGTAGCCCTCAGAACTCATGGGGGGAAGAAAGGGGCATTAAGATGAATAGCTAAGGAGTGAATAAAATGCCCAGATTCTCTCAATTGCAGGACACTGGTTCATATCTTGACCTTATCTCATAAGGACAAAAAGTTTAATTAACCACCTGACCACACACAGGCAGAGCTGACAAAGTAACAGATATAAACAACAACAATAAAACACTGAAGTTCAGAGAAGTTATGCATTATGGCAACACCTCCCAGAAAATCTGTTCATTGCTCTTATTTCAGATTCAGTGACAGATAATTTTTTCCAACATTCAAAAAATTTCCCTTACATGTGCTTACTGCAGGCAAAAAGTACCTGCTCAGTGTGCCCAAAGTCACATTTATAAACATTAGCAGATCTTGAACCCTCTAAAATAAACCAGTTCTGTTTCATACCCAATAAACCCCTTATCTACAATTAACTCATACTCTCCCTGAGTACTATCTTCCTCATAACTTTTCAACCTTCAAAATAGAATGAGCTGCATAAGGCTGCTGGCTATTAACTGACTTTGAGGATGTTATTTTAATTTGGCAGCACCCACAACTTCTCAGTGGAGGAGAGTTCCTTACTCTCAACATCTTAATGCTACGCAGTTCCCCAATATACGTATACCAGAAAGTGTATCTCCTAAAAAACACTTACTCCCCTCAAGAGAAGTGCAAACCTCTCTCTCCTTGCAGAAGCACAGGAATACCTGAGTTTTTTTTCCCCTCCTAATTTCTGTCCTCCAGCCAAGTATTCAGAGCTATTCCCTTTTGTCTCTCCTGCTTTCAAAACAGCAAATGCTTCAGCAACTGTTGTCTTTCTCTTCCCACAGCATAATCCAGGAAGCCTAAACAACTTTTTTGCTTTCTTCTTTCAACATAGAGATTAGCCCTACTCTCCTCATTCCCACAGCAAAATTGCTGGAGAAAGTGGCAATAGGCATTCAACAGGCAGCTCCGAAACCTGGATATGGTCACCTACATACACACACATCACCAGGATGCAAGTAGGTTACAAGCAACATACATACATTGCAATGGCTGCTTTACAGGCAAGGAGGAGTCAAAACACTTGAAAACACTACTCAGGACTAAAGTAAAATGTTGCGTGTCCTTTATTTTTACCTGCAGTCATCAAAAGTTGATCCAGGAGATGAAAGTGCAAGTCGCTTGCGCAGCTCATCCCTCTCTCGAGTTACCTGACGGAGCTGATATAGTATCGTCTCCAGCTTCTCACTCATCTGTCTCGTGTCTATTACAGGTGGTGGAGATGATGCTTTACCAGTCGTACCTGACCAAGAGATAAAAAATTGGCAGTCAGGGAATTCCTCAAAAGAAAATACAACTTCACTAAAGAAGTTAACACTAATTTAAAAAATCCTCTATATTTGGTTGCAGAATCCTGTTCAAAAATGAAACAAGTCACAGAAGTTTTCATCAGTAAGTTGACAAGAACAACCCCAGTCAGATCCCACGCTAGCAGAAAGGCCCTGTCTGTGCTGCAAGTTAAGTTTGCGTGACTAGGTTCCTTGCTTAGTCATGAACTTACAAGTTGCCTAAAAGGCAAGGCAAGTTTGCAGTCACAATTGCAAACACCTCAGAAACTACCATAGTGACAGGGGGTCTTTTCCTTTATCTAGCAGCACAGACATACTATTCTGCTTTGTGCTACTGCCAACATTTATTTTTAATGCAATTCTATGTTTTCACATGTTGCAATTTATCAGTCCAGTACATGAAGTTAAAGATTTGACTTGCCAACAAATCAAGAGGAACAGGCTTTATTGTTAACAATGTTGGCTAAAACGAGCACATTACAATCACTGCAACTGGACGACACATCAAGTTTCCTCTAAGGGGCAGTCATACATTAAAGAGGCTTGTAGGATCTTTTAAGTCTCAGCTTTCTTAATATCAGAGATGAACAACAATGCCTACTGTCTTCTCAGACAGCTATACCAATACAAAGAGGTCTTCTTCCACCTCAGAGATGAGAGTCTGGTATATTGTTTCACAACATGCTGACAATTAATTCAACTGTAATTTTAGTTCTGCTCATTTTATCCCAGACGCATGAGAGCAAACTCAAAGATATAGATCACAGATGTGAAAGTTAAAGGCCTAAATGTATACAGGAGATTATTATTTTCTACCCAAAAGAGACATTCTAGAAATAGTTTGCATAATTATACAATTGAAACAAGTTGCTGACATATATATTATAACTTGTTAGGATGTAACTTTATTACACCTTTTTTAAAATTTAAGAAACAAAAGATACGATAGTAAAATAATGCGCTCTGATCACCGTCTTTTCAAAGAAAGAATTTCAAAGTTATTTCATCTGATCAAATGCTAATGAGTTGCAAGGACTGGCTTATTATCTCTAAACCCAGTTCAGGAAGGTACCGCAGAATGCAAAAATTCCCTCCAACTTTTAAGTAGAACTACCTGTGCTTTAAAGTTCCCACACCAAAATAACTGCAGGGTCAGGACGATCATACATACAGCATCTAGAATAATAAGATCCCTGTTATTATTCCTTTCAGCTGTTACTGCAATTCTGTAATGAGAATTTATGAGCACAGACCGTTCTTTTAATTTAACTATTGCATAATAATGTATGTAAACGCTCTAATAGAGAACTGAAGAAATAAAAAAAATGCAGGAATAGCCTGCATTCTGTAGAAAGACACAAACTCACATCACTCAAAAGAATTCTTAATGGAGGCTGCATTTGGGCTTTCTCCTACTACTTTGTTTCACTCCCCCATCCAGATGGAGCCCCTTCATCCATAAGCACTACAGATCTCACACTTTTAAACGGCAGTTATCCTTTCTTTTTCTAAAATAAGAACCATTTCACAGAATTTTTAAGGCAAGATTATACAAAACCCAGTAATAATACAAATGCACTGTCTTAAGCTCATGGTATGGGGAATAAATAGGGAAAAACCCAAATGGACAGATTAAAAAAGTCAGGATATGTATTCATTTGGAACAGTTTGAACACATCAATGAGCAGGGAGTTTCATAAACGGGTGAAAATGTAAAGGCAGACAAACCTAATTCAAGTACTGACAGACTGCATGGTCTTGGGTAAATTCAGTGGCAACCCGCACATCTTCTCATTTGAGCTGACACATCAGAATATGCATAACACTAAAAAAGTCCCTTTCTCATCCTTACAGAGAAGTTCAAAAGCTTATCTCTCATCCTGGGGCTGCTTGCGAGCAAAACAGATGAACAGGATGCAAGGGGCACAAGAGGAAGGAGGAGATAAATCAGGAAGGCTGGTGTGCTTTACACAGAGGAAAGGGCATTGGATTAACAACAGTCCATCACTAATATCAGTGTTAACCCTAGCAGCAGTCCCATGGACAATGTCCACTACACAAGTCCTGCGAAAGCATGCAACAGCTGCTCTAGGAATCTAAAACATAGTAAAAGGAGGCAAGAGTTATACCTCTGTTCCGCCATCTCTTGCTTCCTCCCCCCCCCGCCCCAGCTTTGACAGCATCCCCAGTGACAATCTTCTTCAAGAAAGGAGAGCATTTGTGCACACAGTCCCAAAACAGTGCCAAGCAAGACAAGACTGCTTTAAATAAAGACAGGCTAATTAATTAGCCTTAGGAAAGAAGCTTTCTTGACTAAGATGAAGCCATTCATCTTAGTACTAGAAAAGGTTATTTTTCATTAGCTTATCACTATTTACAAGTACATCAACAAATACTTTCATCTCAAATGCAATGACATTGTTGTCAACACATAATACCAGCCAAGAGATGTATGCCTTTTAAGTACTGTAAAAACACAGATCAATACGATCCAAATATTCCCCCCTTATCCTTAAAAGAAGTCCAAAAAGTTTATCTTTGCTTAATTTACTAACAAATTTACATTTTCAATAGTTGTACAAAAGGTCTCACAAATCTTAAATCAGATTTGTGGATGCTCACAAAAAAAAGAACCAAAACCCAAAAACAAAACAAAAAAAAACCCCAAACCAAAAAACTTCAGTAAACTACTTTTTCCATCAGAAAAATTCACTACTCTTCATTTCCTTTAAAGCAGCTTTTATAGCTGAATGCTAAAAGCCTTTTATTGCATCTGACATCCTGATGTAGCAGAAGGAAAGTGACCTGTGCTTCCAGCTTTGTATTCTTTTTCTATCTGACTGCATATATTACACAACAGTACTTCCCTTCCATGCTTTAACCAGTCAAACTGGTCTTAAAATGTACAAGCCTAAAGGCTAGGACTCCATTAACCAAATTATGCCACCTTGCAGTAACTCACCTGCTTTCTCAGACAACCTGGATTTGTGAAAAATGTATGTACTGTGTGTCCTGCCAAGTGCAACTCATTCATCTGCTTCGGAAAGCCTCACGACTCATTTTTCATGTGAGCTGCCAGTGGGCTCTGAGAACCCAACCGTACGGAAGTCGCCTCCCTGGCCAGCCTCCAGGTAAGCAGCACTCCACCAACTCCTGACACAGGCGACAGCAGTGACGCATTGTGTGGGCAAAATGCATTTTGCCCGTAATGCAGTACATGCATTAAGTCCTGAGTATGCATTGACTTCATCTAAAGCAAGATTTTGCAGGATTTCCACCATATGTTGTATAAAAGAAAAACCTGAAAAACAGAAGCTGGAGCAATCATATCTTCCATAATTGTAGTCCAAATGCTGGACTTCGCAGAAACCACAAAGATCCATTATTGTAGTACATACCAAACACAATTCTTGATGATTACTCTAATAGTCAATGATTGAAGGGATAATACAGCCACACAGAAACCACTGCTCAGTTAGCTTCATATTTGGGGACAGGGTAGCACAGTTTTTGAAGAAAAAAAAAAAGGGAAAAAAATTAAGAGAAACAGGGCTGGGAAACTTGTTCACCTGACCATGATGTACCTTAATGCCAAATCAATATAATGTTGAGGTGGGAAAATGGGTACCAATGCATAAACACCTACTTTTAAGAAATACCATGAACATATTTTGAATTTTAATAAACTCATTACTCTTTGAGAAATACACTTGGATGACAGGTTCAACTAATGCAAAAGGCAATCTGTCACAAGCTAACAGAATGCCTGAATTTTACAATAATTTTTTAAACTCATCTTATAAATGTGTGCCAATTCTAGCTTGCAAACAAACAGAAGACCATCCATTGTACAGTCAAGCATTTTTCATGCTTTCTTTCATAAAAAACAAAACCAGGGATGTTCAGAGTATTATTTCTTGATGGCCTTGTAAATCATGACAGAAAACATTAAAGAAGACTTGTAAGATGTATTGCAAAGCATGATCAACAGGGTTTCTCCCCAAGCTTGGGAAGGGGCGGGGAGTAAAGACATGCCTGCTGTAGGAAAATGCATGCTAAAATATTTACTTTCTTTCAATAATTTATGAGGACTAGAACAGGATTACATATCAGAAGTTACCATTTAGATACATTTCTTCAGATATATCTTCTGAAGTAGTCTTGAAATAGCGGAGAGCACAGAACAGAACTGCACGCAGGTAAAACAAAAAATCAGTAAAAACAAGCAGCAGTACATTGAGGAAAGGAAACGGAAAGGTAAAATAATGAACTGTGGAAACAGTTTCATCTGACAAACAGAATACCTAATAGGTTATGAAAGCAATGAGGATCATGTAACATGCAAGGACAAAAGAATGAGTAGCACTTCAGTTTTTGTTTTAGTGCAGAATACAACAAGCTGAACAAACCCACCAGCATGTAAAACAAACTTTCAACTTCAGTAAGTTTAAGACTTCAGAAAGAACTGAACACTGGTTCTAGAAAGATCAACATGAAAGAAAACCTACAACCTAATACTCAAAACCAGCAAGTAGAAAAAAGGGCAGATATGTCAATTCAAAAAGTCCTTGCAGAACTTTGCCGAGCTAAAATACAACAGAGAGTAAAATCTGTTACCATGACCAAGGAAAATACAGCTGAAGCTTCTGCGTTTAGGGAGCGCCCTGGTGGGAAGGCTCAAACCCTACATTTGTCAGGCTTACAACCACACAATGAAAGCATAACCTAGACAAAAGTGTCCAACCCGAACCCAAGGGGGACAATAACGAGGGTCAATCGCTCCACGCCAACCAAGAGGATAAGACTCCACCAGCGCTTGCTCCTTCGCATCTTCTCCTACAGACGAGTTGAGAGCATTGTCTCACCATACTGTTTTATAGCCCCCAAAGAAAACTGCTGACACCAAAATGATTTCCTGAATGCACAGACTGATAAAGAGCATCAGGGAGTAGTGAAAGACACCGTATTCCAGACATGCTGTCTGGAGTGCAGGAGAAGGGTATTCACACACACTGTATTTCCATTCAAATCATTATGGACCAACCAAATCTTCAAAAATTCCTCCAGGGAGCTGCCAAATGTTAAGACGCTATTATAACAAAAAAAATACCATGAAGTGGTCAGCTATTTGCTAGTGGTTCTCAAGCCCTATCTATGCAGAACCCTTAAGAGACCAAGAAGTGACTCAAATTGATTCGCTACAGGAAATATTAAAAAAAAGAAAAAAAGAAGAAAAAGAAGAAAAAGAAGAAGAAAAAACCCCCCAACCCAAACAAATGCCAAAAAACCCCAACACCCCTCCTCCAAGACTATGTCAGTATACATCAGCAAAGTTAACTTCTTTGTCGTTACTGTTGGGTTGGGGTTTTTGTTTGTTTGTTTAAATCAGGGCATCACATCCACTGAGTAATTCTTGGGTACCTCCGAAGTGACAGAAGTTGAGAGCACACTGTGCATGACTACATGTCAACCCATAGCTGCCTGGAAATGGACGCCATAGAAGTCAGTGATAATACATTAAAGCTATTCAGAGTGCTTATTACTTAAGAGAAGATGGTTATTAACAAACACACCGAAAATTAGGCAATGAGAATAAGGATCAATCCTAGAGACATTTACATGATTCATGAACAGAATAAAATAGGAGAGTGAAGTTACTTTAAGTTTGTGGAAAACTGTGTTTATTTCCTAAGTTAAAAGTCTTGTTTCCAGTAAACTAAACAGATACGATTCAGATCAAAGCACAAGAAAATTACATAGGAAATAAATCCATAAAAAGAGGTTTAATTCAATCACTGAGGCCAAATTTTACAGGAAAATGACTTCTGAATAGAGAGACTGATTGGTGAGGAGGTGGAACATCAAAGGCAATCACTGCAGTACAGAAAAGGATTCTGATGTGGTGTACTGGTAGTGTTCCTAGTACCTTTTCTCATTCATTTCTGGCCTGTCAGCAGGGGTAATATTGTCACTTGTTCCTTTGTCAGTATATGTTAACTGTTGAGGTATCTTTGCCAAATATAAATTTTGTGTTTGTGTTAGTAAAAAAAGCAAGAAATACAACTAGAGATTTCTATAGGATGTTGGGGGGAAACAAATAAATCACCCTTTCAGACAAGGAACAAGTGTTTATCTTTGACTGAAAGAGTCATAAACCACACCTGCAAATGAACACTTCTTATGAACAGTGAAAACAATGACTTTGTCATATAGAGCTGCAGAAAGTATGAAACAATAAACTGAAATCACAACAACATAAAAGGACAGTTGTCAAAATGGCCAGCATGAAAATGGGGAATGAAAGACTACACATTGTTGGGAAGGAATTATCATCTGATTGGGAGGGGGGTAACATTTGCTTTGGAGTAAGAACTAAGGCTCTCAGATTAAGTAACTTGAATTGCAATTAGTGAAAAACTATCTGTAAATAGCCTGTCAGGCTGATAAGCCAACAAAGCGTTAAGCAAGGAAATACCGTCAGTTAAAGTTGGACAAGCTTGGTCGGGACAGATGTCTAACCACCTGATGGCTGCAAGAAAAAGTCATAAAACTGCAGTGTCAATGGTGGCGTTAGTTACAGACTGATATGTAAATTCCCATAGGAAAAGACAGTACAGTGATATGAACAGTGAAGAGCAAGAAAAAACACTTATGACATTAAAAAGTGATACCATTTGCAAAGAACTGAACAGCTGGAACAATAACAGTCTGTTAAAAGTTAAAGGTGATAATATGTGATGTGGAATGAAGAGGATGCAAGATTGACAGCTGTAATCAAAACAATGCAAAGAGATCTGGCTGTGAAAAGAAGGAAATTATACATGTAGAAAGATGGAAGGCCTCTTCCATTCCAAAAATCCTCTCACTAGGATCTCAGTATACTTTCAAAAAATGGAAGAGTAATGCAATGCCTTTCTGTTAAAAACTCATTACAAAAAAGCATAACGGAAGCTATCCTTCAGAGCCATAGCCTGACTCCTGCATGCAAGCTGCTGGTTTCTATTAAACAACAATTCTTTATTAAAAAAAAAAAAAGCAAACAAAAAACCCAAAACCTGTGCATTGAGGAGGGGAGGAAGAATCACATTTTTATAGTACTAAAGGAAAACTCTCAAGTTTCATTACGGTACTAGGGTAGGTAAAAAATGGCTCGATTCCAGAAACTATAATCTTGTCATGGCATCATATTGCATAGGTGAACAGTGTATTACTGTAGGCTGTACAAGTAGTATTGGGTATCAAAAGTCTTGAAATACACCCTTTAAGTCAATTCACAGAGGATTTTTTAGGCAACATGGGCCAGCACAGTAACTTAACTGGCTATTGTAAAAAGGAAGAAAGGAACCTGCTTTTGGAAAAAAAGAGCAAGGGAAGTAAAAAATAAAAAAGATGGAAATTGCAAGTAGAGTAGATAATTGAGAGATACACAGAAACTAAGAAGGACACTGTGTTACTACTTCCCATAGCAAACAAATTTGATGATTTCAGGCTGAAGTACTGTATATGTAGGGTGATATCTGGCTGATATTCTAACATCCACAGATAATCTTTCAGAACACAGGCCTTCCATCTTTCATTGCAGGTCCAGAAAATTATCTGCTGGGATACAGAAAGAACATCTGGTCCAACCCTCCTGTTAAAGCAGGACCATCTAGAGCCAGTTGTCCAGGACTATGTCATTTAAATTCAGTTCAGTGCTTGCTGAACATTTATCTTCAAAATTATAAATGTCAAATGACTGAGTGCACTACATAAATTGGCACTTTTTTTTTCTTTTTGTTTTCTTTTTTTTTTCTTTTTTAAAGGGGGTCTTTATTCTATGTTCTTTTTCTCTTCGTTATGATGACCGATCAAATGGGAAACTAGCCAGTGACTGTCACATACAGATGTGTTACTGGTTTCTATCCAATTCCTAAGTGACACTGTTGTTCCGTGCTTGGCACACCAGGCACTGAATCTCCATAAATAATTATTCTGATGTCAGAGATGCAGGATTGCAGCTCCATTCAGAGAGTCTGCCAGGCATGGGGTGTGGGCAGATGAAGGGTGCTTCTATTTACACACAAAAATCTTTGTCATCAGCCAAGAGCAACGAGAAAGGAAATACAGAGAGAACATGACAATTTAATGAGGATTTGTTCCTTTGGGGGGAAGAAGGTGGGGCTGAAAGCACAATGGTGGGATGCTGGGATTATAGCAGTTTATATCATACCTCTTTAGGAAATTAATAGTGAGTATTTGCCCTCACTACCATCAAAACTACCTATTTTACATGTGCAGCATGAACTTTAATACCTGGGAAAGAAAAGGAAGGAAGCATAAGGGAAAAAAGAAAATACTGTCATCTAAACCAATTTTGATTGAATGGTGAGGAAAATACATAAGAAAAACTTGTAAGGAGCAATGACCTGTATCACTCTGCATTTTTATTTACATATAGATACAAAAGAAAAAAAGGCAGATACACCTATGGTCAAGGCAGATAAACCTATGAAGAGGAGTTTCTTCTCCAAGGCTGCTATCCTGCTGCTACACAGGTAGGAGAACTGGCTTCCACTCAACTGCTTATTCTACCACACACACATGAGGCTGGAATTTCATTCTTGTTGCATCCCTCATGCCCTGCAAGCCCATCTAGACAGGGAAGGAGAAAAAAAACTTGGATGACACCACAGTACTCAGGATAGAGTAGCCCTAAACTCTTCTCTGAGTCATGTTATTCAAGTTACATCACTCCTTACTCTCCTCTTATATTAGGACTATGACGTTACTGAAGACTGAGTGAACCCCAGCATATCCAGTTGTTCCCCGTACAAGCTTCTCCATGACTGTTCACCCATGCTGCTGCTCTCCATGCTTGCTGGCATCTTCTTTTTCAATGGGAGAATCAGAACTGCAAATATACCCAAGACACAGGCACACCATGGGTTTATACAGTGATAAAACGATGTTCTATCATCTTTCCCTCTTCCTTTCCAAATACTAACACCATGTTTTATTTATTTGACTGAGACTGAGCACATGTTTTCTTAGAACTACCTCTTAAGAACAGTCATCTTAATACTATTTAAGCTTAGTTCTTAGATCAGGGTCTTTTTCTGGAAAATAAGCCCACTATTATATACATCAGCTTCATCAATTAACTCAGAAACCCAGGACAGCTATAAAACATATAGAATCATCTTAATTTCACAACATCCTGGCTTACATGGAAGTATTTCAGAAAAAGATCGTTTAATTATGAATGCTGGCAGCAGAAATCACCTCCAACAATAGGTAGGGTGATTAAGGTTGGGAAGAAAAGATGAAGCACATGGACATACCCTTCTCTAGTTACTTTTATGAACTATGGAGTCCAAAGACTACAAATGAAAGATTGTATTACCACTCCTAATTAGAAGTCACTAAGATTCACTCTGCTTCTTTATCTGGGCTTAATTAGCGGCCCCAATACCTTTCTCATGTCTTCTGAAAGGTCAAATGTGTAAATGTGTTTCTGAGCTGCTTGACAAACAAAAGCAAGGTAGATGAGAAATAAAAATTTGTTAAATATTAATGAAAACCAGTGTTTTGAACTCAGGAAAAATGAAACAGATCCCTTTTCTGCCCCAGGAGGAAGGTCCATGTGAGTGGGGAAACAAAAATATTCCTTTATATACGTGTGTGTACACATAACTATCCACATCAAACTGAACATATTTCAAAGCTTACATTGTCTCCAAACCATGAGGTATTTATATTTTTTCACTGATGCATTCATTTCACAGCCTAAACTTATAATTTCCACTGCATAGAACTACCCTTGTGAAAATGTATTCCAGTGAGATGAGGACAGAGCGGGGGCAGGGGGGAAGATGTATGTGAAATTCCTGAAACGCTATAGCAACTCAGTATTTGTTGGGATTCCATTCAAAGAAGTCATATGAAGCCTTCGGAGAGCTGGCATGCAAACAGTTTCAGTTATGATGGTTTGTCATTCAACAAATCAGTCAGAATTAAAATAATCTGACTGCAGCTTTGAAGTGACTTGCAGACATGTCTACTAGGATGTGTTGGTTATTAAGCAAAGAAATTTTGCTACTGATATTAGAGCACATTAAAAATATCTCTTGCAGAGCAAGATTTGAGGGAGAGAAAACGGTTGGGGAAGAAAATTATACTCATTAATAACAAGTCTATAACCAGATTATAAAACAAACATGCCAGCTTCAAACAAAGAATTCCCCTGACTGTTAATGTATTAAATACCTAACTCACTTTAATCATCTGAACAAAACAAAACCATGGAGAATACCAGAGCACAAGTTTTGTTTAATAGCAGGTCAATTAATTTTTAGGTTATAAATAACTTTGATCACTGCACACACCAAAGGCATAAAACACTTCCTAGGACAGCCCTTTAGGTAAAATACGCAGATCAGGATTCAGTATGAACTTCAGTATTTTAAAACATGAACAAAACATAGTTCGGAAAGTATTCAGTTTTGACTCATATATGGGAATAAAATGGATGACTCAGGAGTAACACGCCAAATTCTAAATAAGCATTCAGAAACAGGAATACCGCACTTGCATAAGGTACTATGCCTCAGAAAATTAATAAAATAAAAAAAGAGGCCATGTATCTGTAGCTTGCAAGTGGTCACTGTTAAAGCAAAAATACTCTCCATGACGGCAAACACTAGCTGCTCATCCACCTACCTTTACTTCCAAAATTATAAAACGTCAGATAGAGTGCATTCACAAAGTTACAAAAATTGCACCCTGCCTCCACCCCACCCCCAAAAAAGGGAGGGGGTTAAGTGTACCTTTCCTTTTTAAAATCAGGAACATGGAACTAGAAAGGACCACCTGCATCTTCTCCTATCTCAGGCATCACTTCATCCAGTTATTCCACAAACTTAATGGATTTCATGTTTGAAGAACTTCCCTCTTTGGAAGGCTCCTTTTTTGAGTCTGGTTGTCCCAAAAACATAGGAAATTTTTTCTTCCTATTTCCAGCCCCAATTTATTCATAGCAATTTAAATAATAGCCTTCCTTCAGGTAATAGCATACAAGTGTGATCTTGATAAAAATGAAACTAACATGTCACAGCTTCCTGTATTTTCAGCAAATAGTTCAGTCAACCCTAAAATCTTGTTCCTACACGCTGGAGTTAAAAGTTCAACTCATTGGCTGCAACAGATGTCTACCCACATCCTTAAACAGACAACTAACTTGCCTGGTGCTGTCAGAGAAGTCTACAGATGCCTGACACAACATTGGAACTTTAAATATGCAAGAGCCTACATTCCCTATCCAAGGCAAATGCCTTTTATATAGATTTCACAATAGAAGTTATTTGTGTAAGAAGAAGAAAGCTGACAGCTAATACAGCTATTCCAAGATTATCTTGTTAGAGGTGTTTTGCCCACATTTCTTTTAACTCTATTTTTTTTAATATTTTGTCTTTCCCAGTGACTTTAAAAGCAGAGATAATGAAGCAATTCGTTGCATGCAGGGGAAAAAAAGGGTTAAAGCTTGCAGCCACTTCCGAAAGTTTAAAAGGCTATGACCTTGGCTAACAATATTTGTAATTTCTATGGTGTTGTTGACTCTGACTACAATTTTCACATCTACATAAATATATACATACACATATATGCACGCATATATATGTATTTTATATGCACAGACTTGTGTAAGCCTAACGTTGCCACTTTTACATCATTTTACTAAGTAACACAAAGCATGCTTATATCATTTAATGTATCCAAATGTAACAAATTTTATGGGCAACAACTGCATGCAGCCATTAAAAGGCTTAACTTGCATTACACAAAATGAGTATACTTTTTCCTGGTGAAGATGCATAGTTACACGTTCAACTTCTTTGATTTTATGACTGGAATCCCTCTACCCTTCCCAAAGGCAACCTTAAAAACTTGTTTTCCCAGCTCCCAAAAGGCACGCTCTTCAAGTTGTTGGATTAATACTTTACTCACCAATGCTACTCAGAGAACTGCTGCTTTCAGAATCTGAGGGCATTATGGACAGCACACTGTAAGTAGACCCTAAAATTAGAAAAATAAAGACAGTGTTACTTTTTTCTTTTCCTTTCCCCAAACCAAGCTAACCATTCATTTTCTTGATACTGTAGATGCCAAACAAATTAAATTAGAGAACACGTCACTAACGCATAAAAATCTAACAGGAAAAGTATAATTTGTAAATGAACATCGCACTGTGCGCTGAGTAGGAAATCATTTTGGATGAAATGGTAAAAAAGAGTTCAGCAAAATCCTGAACTAATACAGTGGTTATTTCGGATACACTGAAAATACAGAGTTTCATCTCTACGTTGTGAAGATTATGAGCAATACCTGTGACAATAGTCAGAATCTATTTTGGTTTCTTATCTTTTTACATGTACCAGCTCCTATTTCATTCTGTAACTTGATTTGTATTCTTATCCTCAAACTTCCTTAAGACTTAGAAATTTCATTTCACTGGTAAATAAATTTTGCTTGCATCCATTTGCAAATTTCAGTATCTGACCATAAAAGCAAGGACCTACAAAGCTATCTGCTGTTACTGATGATAGCAAGTTTTTTCATGTATTTATAGATGAGTAGACAGAGGCGCCTTTTAATTTAGTTATTTTAGAAGTATGCTAGATTTTACTTACCAGAAGAACTAGAAAAACAGGTTCTACTTCAAAACCTTACAAACTAAACAGCTCCACCATCCCTCACAAACAGGATAAAAGTGCCGCAGTAGAGACAGGGAGTGATGATGTGCAAAAGCGATTTGAAATCTGGTCCATTTTCAGCACTAGCCAGGATGTGAGACCTGTCTTCACAACAGCCAAGCTCAAAGACAGTTTTGATACTTTCAGGAGCTGCCTTTCCTATAGTCCTCCTTATGTTTCAATATTTGTTCCTTCCAGTCTCTTTGAAATTAAGAAATAAAAGCTGAGAAGCAGCATGAGATTAAACATATGGACCTACCTTTGAAATAGATTAAAGAATGGACAGGCTGGAAAATAAGAAAGAAATCCTAGGGTTTGTTCATCTCCTCTCCTTCTTATTAGAAAAAGACATGACATCTGTAACTACCACAGTGTTAGATGAAGGAAAGACAAGATGTGATAAAATAAGTTTACTAACAACACAAGCAGTAACAGGCAAAGTGAATCAAAAAAAGCACACACACTTAGGGCCTGATCTTCAGCTAGTAAAAGTGACATGGACCCCAACTTTAATGGGGTGTGTTTATTTATCTTGACAAAGAATGAGGCTCCTACATTTGATAAAAGGAGTGATGTCTAGGCAAAAGCAAACTTAAACAAGTACTGGAATGCAAGGAAAACTCCCTCTATGCAAATCCTCCAGTTTTATTAGGAGACATTGCAGAAAGTAAGTACCAGAAAAGGAAATTAATCTTGAAGTAGACTGTTTAACCTGACAAATCCCTGTGAAAAATGATTCAAAATGCATTGGTTACAAATAATTCTAGTTGATTGTATGGAATGTAAGGTTTTTTTGTTCTGATTTTTAAATAAAACATATGACAAGCATGTCACTGACACACGGGCTTCATGAAAAAAAAATCTGCTGTGCATTTTTGCTTCCATTTCAAACATTTCCACAGAACGATTTAAGCTGTGTTCCTATTTCATTAACGCTTATTAAAAGCAAAATAATTTCTGCATTAATTAAAATCAACCTCTTTGCATATTCTAAACTCATATGACTCGTATTTCTTGTAGTCTGGACTAGAAGGATTAGAATCATAAGGGAAGCTGAAAAAAGCAGATCAATATCCTAAAGTAGAACATGACAGACAACGTGTACTGAGATGGTATCAAAACTGTGTGGGACTCAAGCACAATAAAACCGTGTGCCAAGAAGTGACACTTCATTATACTCGGCAATTTAAGGCAAAATTTCCCAGTTCCTCTAAAAGATTACAGAGGAATCCCATACCTAAGCAAACTTCTACTGATCATTAGCTGCTTTCGCTTCTTTTTAAGAGCGGAGAGAGAAAAAACTCAAAACCTTGTCATCTTAGCTGATCTTGCTTTTATTTATCATCAAGAAGCATTGATCCTCTCTGTCTTCTTTTCCTGCGTTAAAAGCCAGAGCCAGGACTTAAAACAAGTTAAATTCTGCTCTCTGGAATAGATAGAAAAGTTTTGTGAAGCTGACTTCATCAACAGAGAGATTAGACCAGATTTGTAAACGCAAGATCCAGTATGCATGGCAAGTTATCACAAGAAAACGTACAATTGTGAAGAGAGGAAGAATCATCTGACCCATTCATAATTCCTCACTTCTAACAGGAAAAAAAAAAAAAATCTAGTAGCATTTGTTTGGCTTCCAAGGCTGGCTGTGGGTGTGTTTAGTTTTGGTTTGGTTTTAAACTACACATGCGCCACCTTTGTCATCAGAAGCAGCATTAGTAAGCATCAGAAGCAATAACCAGAGGACTCTACATAGCTTTCACAATATTAAAATTCATCTTTAGGTACTGAACTGATACACATCCACATACCCAATTCAGGCTAGAATAGCATCGTACTTGACGTATTCCGCTTGACCAAACTAGCAGTACCTCAGTAGTACCTGAAAACGCTCCAAGACAGAGTTTTCCTACTCTATAGGATGCCTCCTGACATAAACAAAAATGCTGAAAACCACCCTAACACAAATTCAGATACAGGCAAAAAGGCAAGGAAAAAGGCACAAGCTGGCTTCTATAACCAAAGGCACTAGAACATCCTGTTTATTCACGAGCTACACAACCATGGTATTTTAAGAAATTTGTTGCAAAACCACCCCCCTCCCTCTCCCCTTTGCTGAGCAATTTTCCACTTTATTTCAAATTCTTGAAACTTTCTGACTGTCCATCTTGTCAAATTGCACAAAAAATAAGATCAGAACACAAAACCCAATAAGAAGCCATGACTACTTTTCCAGGTTCGTGTTGAAAGTGCTTCACACCTAGGGATTCACATGCCTTTCACCATACTTTTCCAAATATTTTCATACTTGTCCTCTAGTATTCACCTCGCATGCCAAAGTTCCCCAATACAAAAACTTCCTACATTTGATCTCAATTCACTGACTCACAACAATTGCTGACATTCTTTAAGTTCAAAATTACAACTCGAAATTACAGGATTCTGAGAAAAACAGTAGATACTACTCATACTTCATTAAAAAAAAAAGTGACCTGTCTTTTACAGATACACATCCATACAGAGAGGAAAAAGAGCACAAGCATCCTGTCTTTGCATGGCAGACTTGCTTTTGGGGCATTTCTTTTTTGCTCATCCAGATTTAAGCTTTGGATCGGTTCCTGGCTATATTAAACAGCTTTGGCAGAGCAGAGGGATTTAGAAACTGCAATGGTATATACTAGAGAATCTTAAGAATCCCATTTCCTTCTATTTTTAACAATTAGAGCATGTCAAATATCCTTAAGTTATTACTGTCTTCATTAGTCAGATGACAGGAAGGCCACTTAAAAACTCGCAAATTCAGGAAAGGAACTAGTTGCTTAACTGTAGAAGCCGCTTCCAGGGACAGCGGAGGAACTGGATTCTAATTTGCCTCCATCTTTCACACTACATCCACACAGAAACAGTGATATATATTTCCCTCGTTAAGACAGATAATGATGGTGGAGGGGAAAAAAAAAAAAAATCACATGTCCTAACAAGACACCAACTGTCTAACCAAACAATTTCCTCATCAGCAATGCCAAAACTAGACTTATAGAATTAAATTACTAGCACAAAATAAAACCAGAACATTTTTCTCTTCTGTATTTTTAATATTTGAATTGTGAAACACCACATAACACTGGGCATCACCTGTACTTCAAGGAGAGACTTAAAAAGACAAGCCAGCTAATTTCAAAGCAAAGCCTCCAAAACAAGCTTGCACTTAGTACCTTCTGTAAGAAAGCAGCACAAAGGATCAAGTAAAATATCTTCTAGGACTAAATGCTAAATTATTGAACGACTTTGGAGAAAAACACACTATGTTCAAATTTCATTATGTGGACATAACCTGAATGTCAGGGTTGCCATGGCTGCGTAGAACATTCTCCTCCTCCTCCATACAAATACAAGTATGTACATAAGTTCTGCTCATCACTCTAAAGCGTAGTGTATCCAAGGGGACTGTAGTGGCAAAATAAGATACAGGGACTCAGCTTCCCAGAATTCATTGCACATATGATTTCAATTTTTTTTTTTTCCAAAAGGTATGTTTTTCTCTCAAATATTTACAAAATTATATCTATAATTCAACTGAAGGCTATTTCATCTTGCAAAAATTTGCTGTATTAACTAAGTGACTGTGCAGGAATAAGAAGTATTACTCCCTCTGCTACACACCTTCAGCACAGGGCCAAAGAGGCAGGTATACTAAACCTGTTTCAGTGTGTGAAGAACCAGGGTTTAATTCAAGGAGCAGTAGGTGTTTCATCCCACTAGATGGGGAGTGCTCTGGTCTTAGCTGCACAGCTCTTGGCACATCACTCATCTTTAAGGATTGCATGAAGATCTGCAGTATGGCTGACTCCTAAATTAAGCATGTTTCCTAACTAAGAACACTTAGCTCATTGTAGGACTGAGCCTAGAAGAAACGTTTCTCCTGCTCAAATTTCTTTTGCTATGCTTCTGCTTTTAAGGATGACATTAAACGACTCTCTGTGCTCCCCTGCTGCGAATTTCCGTTGTTACTTAAACTCTGCTCTTCCTCCCACCTCCCTTCTCAGCACAGTGACTGCCAGCTGATTCAACTTCTTGTCAGCAAATGATTTTTCTGATGGAGGTTCAACGCACCAGATGAGAGGGCAGCGTGACAAACATTTGTTTATCCACATCTCTGTGAACCAAACCAAACTGACTTTGGCAGGACTCCTACTTGCTGGGGGGGAGCGAAAAAGTTTGATTAAAACTGGGAATGACCCAGATTACAACGTTCCCATTGCCTTTACAACAAACAAAACTGCCCAAGTAGCTCAAGATCACATGGATCTGCCATGCTCTATCTCTGAGGCTCTTCTTTTCCTGGCAGCCTGTGCAGCCAGGTTTGTCAGAAACCGTAAAGACACAGCTATTCTTGAAAGCTGTGTGATGTTCAGGTGCTAAATTCTGACCTCACGCAAAACCTTCAGTTGGGTATTTGCATCCATCCATGTCATTTATTTCAGATGTTTCACATTTATCTTTAAGGATATAAGTAACTCCAAGAACAAAGGTACAAACTTAGCAGTAAAACAGTAGTATGGGTCATCTCAGAAAAAGTTTGCCATCTCTTTCTCCACCTGCTTTTAAACATGGCTTTACTACTTATTCTGCACACCTACAGTTCCTTAATAGTGTGCCCTGCAGCATAAAATCCTCTTATTTTTAGGACAGCATGAAAACTAAATTAACATTAAACAGCTTTTTAAATAATCAAGCAGCTAAAAATTTTTAATTTTTATTTCCCAAATGTCTCGGTCTATAACAGTTTCACAGAGACAGTGAGGATTAAAAAGTTTATTTTTCTTTTACAATGGGGAAGACATTTTACAACAATCTATTTATGAAATATTAAGATATTAAAAGTGTGGTTTTGGAAGAGATAGATATTTTAGTGCTTAAGCCATCTTTCAATTTCAAGCAATTAAGAACAAACTCTTGTTAAGGACAGAAGAGTCCTTAACACATGAACAAGGACTTTGGCACCTTTCTCTGAAACATTTAGTAAAAACCAGCACTGGTGACAGAATAAGAAGTCAGGTTCATTCTAATTTAATATGATAATTTCTGTGTAGGTTTAGATTCAGAAAAGTTAAGTAACCTGCTGGAGGCCAGAGACATCGGTAAAGAAGGCTGGAGTTCAGGTGCTTAAGTTCCTAGTTGTCAGTCATACAGTCAAGTAGATCATTTGATCTTCAGCTGTTAAAAACATCACTAGAGAGAAATATCTGTAAAATTCCTATTTCTAAGCAACATCTGTTCAAAACACTTCATAGTAGAATAAACCCACAGGCTGATATTTCTAAATATGCATTCCTAAGAATACCCTCTCCAGCAACATCTATACCTACTCATTGCTATAGATACTTTTTTCTTTAGCCAGGAAGCAATGCAGTGAGTTATATTGAAAAGAATTTACAACCTATCTTTAAGAGAAATCTAAGTCACTGAACTATTGTTGTGCATCTTACTACAACGTGAATTATGAAAGGAAGCAGATGGTGGTTCCTTCAATAAAAAAAGCAGAAGAG
Organism: Haliaeetus leucocephalus; assembly: GCF_000737465.1. Classification (NCBI taxonomy): domain Eukaryota; kingdom Metazoa; phylum Chordata; class Aves; order Accipitriformes; family Accipitridae; genus Haliaeetus; species Haliaeetus leucocephalus. The sequence continues at coordinate 4,823,898 of NW_010972665.1, forward strand.
GGGCACTGAGAAAGGTAAGAGGAAAGGGCAAGAGACAAGAAAATGAGGTAGTTCATCTTTCTACATTATCACTTCACCATTAGGATACACTTGCTGCTGTCCACATACTTATTAACATCCTCTTTTCACACAAAGCAGCACAGAAAAGATTAAAAAATCTTTACAGATCTGAATTTGCATAGTTTGATTCACAAAACACACATGGACATGATGCTCTAATAATGCCTTAAAGAGATGGGACAGAAGCAATTTTTAAGAGCCAAATTACCTTGAAGTTTTATTAGCAGGATAGCAGCTATTACCAACTGGTAATTGGAAGCAAAGAGGTACACAAACTTAAGACTGCTTAAAAAAAAATGGAAAAAGACACGCCCAAGTATATCAGGTCAGCTAGAAATAATGCCCCTTGCTACCTTCCAATCTTTCATTTCTTTCTTCACAATTTATAAAATGACTAATTTAATCTCTTGCACTCTGTGAAACCGCATCAGAAGCGATTAAATATATCTGCTGGAGCAGCAGGAGCAAAGATGCAATCGTAATTGCTGCTGCTATTACTTATTCAAAAAGTCCTGCAGCAATTCAGGATCTGAACGAGAAACAACTGCTTTAACCTTTGTCATCTTGTTTTTTGACTGGGATGGCTTTTAACTCCACTTTAGTGAGTGCATTTTGTCTTGACAAGTCATTTGTCTCCAACACTCCATTTCAGCTGAGGAGAACTACAACAGCAAATGACCATGCCCTCCTTTTACAGCTCTGAATTTCCATTAGGTAGTGCAGCGAGATGGGCCATGATTTTTCAAGTTATTTTAAGGCTAACAGCAACATACCTAGCTACCGTGAAAATACCGGCATGCAAACTTACATTGCTCAGAATCTGGCGAAAGAACAACTTTTGGATTGTAGAGTTGCACGCACTGCCTTCACTGCTAACTTTCTTACAAGAGAAATGTGTATTTTTGCAGGCTAACACTCAGAAGGCAGAGAAAATAATAACTGGCTCAAGATTCTTTAACCTCAGCTTTTAGTACACATAGGAAAAAGCTGCATTTAAAGTCAAGTCTTAGTAAAACTGCAATGCAGGTAGATGAAACAAACTGTCACATATTTCAGCTCATGTGGATTATACAAGGTGGTCCTTGCATTATTACCACTGCAGCAGTGCCGTCTTCTGTTCTAAAGATGTCATGTGGTATTACAGCTGACTACCTTATCAAACAAATACAGAAATCCTTTTTATGAATTACTTTTAATATAGCTGCTTTAACAACACCAGTTAACCTATTCTGGGAAAACCCATCTCTATTGCACTGATAAAAAGGCAGTGTACCCGTTAATTTGTTCTCACTTCTAGCCATCAGGAACATTACATTTGTTGGCTGGATTATGTATGATAAGCCAAAGGCGGGGGGGGGCGGGAGAAGAGAGAAAACATAATAGCATTTTACTTTTTTAACAAGCTTCCTGCTATCTCAAACTCTGTTTCTCTTAAAGTTATCTTCTTAATCTAGATTACTCATGAAACTATACATAAGAGGATATAATTAATTTCATTTTTAAGGTAGAGAGATGTAAATTTTCATTAAGCCGCCCAGATGACTAAGATGCAATAGAGGACGTTCACCAATCCCTATCCCTCTAGGAAAGGAAATCGGATAACATAGGGCCTAAATCCACTTGGTAAGCACATGCTCCTTCAGTACTCCATCTGCACAGTGTCCAGCAAAATGGCATTCTGATCATTTGCTGGATATTCCAGGTATTGCTGAAGGGACCAAGGCTTCTTCAGCTGAGCAGCGCAATGATGGCAGTCACCAGAAAGCAGCAGGCCCTCACAGACGGACAGAACCTTGAGCACTGTGCTTTTTGTCCCTACAGCCATCGATAAGATGCCATGTCCAACAGGGAGCAGCTACAGATTCCTGTTCCTGGACACACATGGCAGTGAGAGAGCATCAGCACACCACCCATCTACCTCACTCAGAAAGCACCTGCAAACTTCACTTTCTGTGTTCTCTGTATCAGTGCTCAAAGCGCATCCCAGTTCTGCCTACCCTAACACCTAGCCTGGTCTAATCTGGTCCCAGCTGCCTATTCCTCAACACTGTCCGAAGAGGTTGTGGTAAATCAGACCCGTCTACTTCTAAAAAGTTTCTCACCTGCCCTGTATCTAGATAATGATTGGTTTTCATCTGTCAGACATTTAGAAAATGTCATTTTCAAGGCCACTACTCAGTCTTTCTGATCCATTTTCTGAGTTTTATTGACAAGTATAGGGCAGATAAGAAGTTAGACATTCTGGCAAATAAGAAGTTAAGGAAAAGTCCAGGTACATTACTCTTGCTATGAATGGTCTCTATCCACAGGAACACACACTTCAAATCTGCTGAACCTGGTGCTGACTACTAAACCTCTTCTGGGCTGTAAATGCATAGTATGTGAAGAGCTAACTGGGCAGCTCCAGACACCAACATTGAAGAAGCAGAGACGTAATCTGGACTCCTCCTAGGCCATGACTGAAAGGTAGTATTGCTCACTAGAACTGCAGAAAAAAAACAGGTGAATTGGGAAATATGACAAGTCACCCAGAAAAGTCCACCCCAACCTCCTTTAACGCTGGGGTACAAGATTTTTAAGAACATCACCAAGTTGAGAGCTGAGTGACAATTCTTAAAAATAAGGAAATATTACAGATCCAATTTTATTCTGGAGGAAAGAGGGATAGACTCACAATACACCAAGTCACATGTCATTATTTGGGCTGGGAACAGACACCTCTTAGAATATCCTTCCCTCTCATTAAGCTTTGACAGAAATAGTATTCCTGAATGCCTTCAAATCTCCTTCCTAGCTTCTTCTAAGCCCAGATAATAATGTATTCACATCTATTTATCCTAGCACACTAACCAGTTCTTAAAGGTTGAAGAAAGGCTTGTTGGTTGTCCATTTTGTTATACAGCACTCATTCCAGGGAAACCTCATTTTGCAAAGTTATTTCGATATCTGGAGGCAATTCTTTACATCAAGCTATATTCCAGGAGCTTTGCAAGTAATCTGACTAAGATTTCTGGAGGATGACACCGTCTGCCATTTGCAACTGACCCTAGAAGATATAACTGAAAGGAAATTATGTTCAGAAAATACCCACATGCTATGCAGTCAAAATCAAGAAACTGTTGTGGGATGAAGGTGGTAAATGCTAGATCCCTGCAAATGCATTCTCAATCAGCAACAGTTGCCTTACTAAATTTGCAATGGTGACAATTAAGAAATCCAAACTTCATTTAGTTTGAACAGATACACACAGAACTTTGTAGCATATTATTTCATCAAATAATTGTACAGTCAGGTAATATGAATGGCAAAATAAAATTTAAAAAATAGCATTAACTCTACAACTAAATGCTATATTTAATATTTAATTTAAATTTTTGGAATTAAATCGAAGTAGCCACCTAATTATGTTTGTAAAGAGGCCATGCCATAAAAAAACCTACATGGAAGAACAAAGGAAAAAGCAACTACAGGCATTTAAAACTGCAGACACTGACATTCAAAAGACTAGAAATCTACCAGGTAACAAGGACAGCAAGCATCAATTCCTCAAGATTAGCCTCTTAAAGCATCCAGTCCTTTCATTAATTCACTGTACCTTGCAACCAGGTATTTCCACTGCAGAAGCAGCTGGGGGCATGCCTGGAACTGCGGGTGACAAGAGCATCCATCACGTGCCTAATCTGAGCTTTTTTCTAGCAATTCAAACTTCAGCCATAACAAACAAGCATTATGGTTCAAACTGGGGTTTTTTAGGACAAGTCATCAAGAACACACATCTATCTACACCCATCCATAAACATAGTCTAAATATAAGAGCTGATCTGCCTCAATGATAATGGTACAGTTAAAGCCACATAGCTTTCCTACCCTGCAGAGGCTTTTAAACAATGATAAACGGGTTTAACGTAGTTCTAGCTTACTCCTGTACAGCAGGAGAATTAGGCACACAAGGAAGAAAGCACCTGAACACAAAACACAACCACACCAAGGGGTTGTGCTATTTACAGCTCAGGGGGGGAAAAAAAAAAAAAGGCCACTTTTAGGCCAGTCCTTTGTGATTGCAAGCAGAAGAGTAACATATCAAAGTCCAAAGGCTTTTTTCCCTATACTCATAATATCTACCTTATCTAAACTTGCCCATGTACAATTTAATCTCGTAAAGCTATCTTCTCTGAATATCCTTCTGATTTCTACAGCCCTAGCATTACTGACAAGGACCAAACTTCTAACAGAAATAGAACAAAGTAGTTGGAACACCCTTCTCAAAAAGCAGACCCTGTTACTATTCACAAACTGAACCAGCAACTGATTGCAGAAGTTACTTTTACACAGTATCTCCTCATATGATGTTCTTCATATTAAATGCTATAAATAATAACTAATTAGGAAGACTTATGAGCCTGCTGTTTCTAGCCTGAATTCTCCATTTTCCTACAACTTGCAAACTAGCTCACATCTACTGCTCATAAGGACTGCAAAAGATGTATCATTACAATCATCCAAACTTGGACTGTGTGGGAGTCAATACTCAACAAACCTCCTTTGAAATTCAAGTGGCATTATGAGATTTGACTTTTTCAAACCATGCACCTCTAGAAAAAGTGATTCATGTTACTTGGTATGAAAGCTGGCATAATGCTCAAGTAACCTCCTTTCAACCTTGAAAGGAGATGCATACTCCCCAACTAAGCCCTAAAAAATGAATTTTCCTTATATTGCTCTTCATAGCATGCTTCAATATTCAGCCTCTATGTATCCCCCCTTCAGGAAAAACAACCAAAAAAACCATCCCGAGATGGTTTCATTAAGGTATGTCAGAGAAGGACTTTAAATTCAACTTTGTTGTGTTGTTACAATGGAAAAAACTACATGCACTTTCATACAGAAGAGGGCTTGTATCCAAGCTTCTTCTCTCTTTTGTTTTTAGTGATTGTTACTTGAAATGGTAATAGAAAAGATATAAGTAAGCTAAATCATTTAATCTAAGATTTCTTGTCTCCTTGGCACGTTTATTTTTTAACCCCACACTCTGCTTCATTTAAGAAAGCAGAAGTAAGGAAGAATAAAACATACAGCTTTTTTTCCCCCTTCCTAGTGTTGTAGACCAAGAAATCCTTCTGCCAGCAGTAATTCCTTATTAAATACATATATATATATTCTGTATGCACAGAATCCAAGGCTCTGCTCAGTAAGAGAGATATAAGTCCCTGTTATCTACAGACTTCAAGCCTAAGTCCCCTTCAGGACATTTACAATTACAGGAAGGTCATCAGAACTGTGTGAATGCTACTAGCACACAGCAAATGTTGCAGACAAAAGAAATGTTGAATCCGTGGTAAAGTGACTGAGACCCTTCTCTAAAACTGGACAAATTGGAGTAAATATTCTGTGTGTGTCTCTACAGAATCTTTCCAGAAATGTACAAGTTTTCACAAAGGTTAATAGCTTAACCAGACAACTTTTGAAAGTGCCAAGCACTGATATGACCTCAGAAGAGGTAGTGGAGAAGGCAACGATATCAGTTAAGAATATATTTGAACCATAGACTGTACTTTTTTCAGAAGACAAACACACAGATATAAAAAAGAAACCGCACCTACACCCTCATTTAAACAACGCAATTAAGTATGTCCTTAAGTGCTCTGCTGTACTGAGTGATTATTACAGAAGTCTACTAACTATGAACCATTTACAAAAATAATTTGTTGCAGAAATCCCCAGGGGTAAACTTCATGCCTCTTCTGGTTACAGCTGCACCACCCACAGGAACTTTTCATCCCTCACCGGCAGTAACCTTCGGCTGTGATGATGGCAGCAACAGGTTGATATCCTCCTCTACTGGCACAGGCACTGCCAGAGTGTGTGTGAGCAGACCTCTCCCTGACACACACAGGGAATAACACAGGAAAACATTGCTTAAGCTTCCTAATGGCAGAAGTAACATGTGTAACTACATACAACAAAAAGCCACCTTCTGTGTACCAGGGCGCTCATGCATACAAATGCTCACGCTACCTGAGAACTAAGAGCAGAGAATGCTAGAAAAAAAAGGAACTCATCTGGAAGCAATTATGGCACACATTCCTCTCCCCCTTTTTGCCTCTTCTCTGCAGGACATGAGTGCTGCTACTTTTCCTTCTCTCACGGTCATGGCAGGGCAAGGAGGAAGCAGCGTCCTCAGCCTCTGCTGTGGCTTCACAGAGTGGTGAGGGAGCCCTGCATGGTCACATGGTGCTTCGCAGTGCTGAAGGAGTTTGCTTGCTTAGGCATAGATATTCCTAGGGGCTCCTTCCTCCAGCTTCATCTTTTACGTAATTCCGTGATGACAGACCCTGTTTGAAGACTAAATCAATTTTAGAGTCTAGAGAAGACTTTTTCCTGTATAGCAAGAGCATCAACATGCTAGGTGGGCCTTTTAGCCTTTTTGAGATTATTATCTGGGGAGAAAGTAACTGCAATTGCTGCAACTCTAGCAAGTCGCAGAGTGGCCAATGACTTTAAAAGGGCTTAGCTATGAGCTTTTAAGCCAAGAGGTCTGGGTTACCAAGCAAGCAACTGCAGTGAGCATACAAAGAATAACTGGGAACCTGAGGTACTAGTGACAGCCAGGCAGATCTTTGTAATGGGAGGATTTTTATAAGCCAAATATTCACCATGAGATCAATTATGAGGAGGAAAAAAACACCTGCAATACAGGCAGCCAAATGCCATCAGCTCCATCAATTCTGGAAAAAGTTTTAAAGTTTAATGCACTGATGATGTATCTCCAAAAGACTGAAATCACACTCTTACCAGGAAGCAGCATTAGCGTTACATGACAGGGCACACTGAGCTTAATGTAGCACAGCAGACCTCCCTGGAGTCTGCAGAAGAGACACAGGCTAAAAATTCAGCAAATGCACTCAATGTCCAGCATGCTACTCCAAATGCAAATACAATGCTCTAGTCCACTAAGACAGTGACAAGAGAGAACACAAAAGAAAACAAGACTACAGCACTGAAGAAGTAGAATGTGGTATATTGGACAGCACAAGTCAGAGCCCTTGAGGGGAGAAAGAGTGGCCTCCCACCATAGAGGGGTGACTGAGCCAATAAACAAGTCAAGACCTGTCCTGCTTGGGAAGTCACCTGCCTGTCACGGAGTTGTGGTTTCCCCTCAACCTTCTCTCACCGACATCTCTCGGAGCAGAGGAGCAGATGAGGATGCTGCCTCCCCATCAGCACTACTTCTCAGGCATGACGGTTGAGTGAGGACAGCTTTAGCATTCAGGTTCAGCTCCTGGTGCCAGCACAGACATGCCTTAAGCAAGCATGCCAGGTGATCTGGAGTAGCAGACAGACTGCATAACACTTTGCAACCTCTTCAATTAACCATATAAACATCCACATTTTGCTGTTCCCATATCAGCAATGGAACAGGCAGTAAAAATTGTGCCTCCATAGGTAGCCTTGAAACAGGCTTTGTTGTGTAGGCTTAACAGCAGGCTTTGACACTTCTTCTCCACTTTAAGCCTCCAGTGAACCAGCCTTCTTTACATCTCTCTCCTTGAACAGGCTATGAAGATACTGGGGATGTTCCTAAAGGAGATGTGTCACTGAGAGCAGCTACCATCAGGATCAAGTGTTTAATTTTGTTTCTCATATCAGCAGTAGCCATGAGAGCAGCAATGAGGTCAAGAGGGTGTGCAGGGGACAGAAACAGCATGAGGAGAACAGCAGTGGGTTTAAAAAAAAAAAAAAAAAGCGGGGGGGGGGGAGACACATCTATTGCATCCACTGTTTTCCTCACACATACACTGCTTTCAGTATGAAACAGACATGCAGTTAAGCACTGACTAAATCATAATCAAAACCGAGCAATTCCTATATAGCAAGAAAAGGCTTCCCCCTAAAAAAACCAAAAGATCCCAACTGAGATGAATTAGCATGCTACTGTACCCATAACCACCAAATGTTTGAAAGACTTTACAACGAAGACCAAATTCAAATAGTCTGTAATATGAAAAAGTGCTTAGCAAATGACTAAACACAGGTTGAGACGGATCACAGTTTAGAAGCACAGGATTAAAATCTACCCCGTCATGTTTTATAGCAATCTTTGATACTGCAACTCTTTCTACAAGATGTTTTCACCATTTTTTTATTTATTCTCACATAGTACTGCATCATCTCCTGTTGTTACAGAAGTATTTTTATTCTATATTTCCACTAGATAAATCAAGAATATTCAAGATATTTACATTACAAACAACTAGGTTACATTCAACTACAATTTTTCCACATCCATCTGTTCTTACGTTGCTGCAGGATGTTAAGAATACATCGGTGAAAAAAAAAATAGGAAGTTCAATTGTGTAAACTGAAGTATATAAAAGCAAAGAGACAATTGGAGCTCAACTCAATGGTTCGGTCTTTTCTAATTGTGCTGTAAACCACAAGTTCCTCAAGGGAAATACTATATCTTCTCTGCTTGGGTAGTATCTTCCAAAAATTGACATTTTGAATACATTAGAGAAGATTTGTCAGAAACAAGTGTGAATATTAGTTTTGATCCATTAGAAAGTGGTTCACATTTCAAAATCCACAATGCAACAAATCCCCAAAGGTTTTTAATTTGTATGAAAGCATATAACCATCTCTTTTCTTTCATAAATAACATCAGTGGAAAACTTCTGAGAAAACTTAAATTCTTGGACTAAAAAGAAGGTTAATAACATGTAGCTCTTTAAATCATTCTTTTCCCTTCCTGTGCTACACTTTATCCTGCTGGGAAAACAAATCCTGCAACTTTTCACTTCAAGGGCTAAATTTGCTTTATAATTAGCGATGTTTATGCTGATTCTGTTCTACTTAAAATGCAAAGAACCTTCCAGAAATATTTAATGAATCAGTACTTCTAAAAAAAAAAAAAAAAAAAAAAAAAGAAAAAAAAATGCACAGAAAGGAGATAATTGGAAAAAAAAAAAAAAGAGGGAAAAGAAATCCAAGCTACAGTAGAGAACCCTGAAAGCAAAAACTGAAAACTTGTTTCCAATCAGAGGAAACATTTAAATCTTTATAGACTTTCAAGTAGGTCCAGACTTTTCTGGTCAAGGGCAAAGTCAGATAACCTACATGCTACTATTCTCGGTATGAGGACAACAGGATAACACTGCAAGATTTAATCCAGAGAGCACTCTTTCTCATTTTTTAGCACGTTCTCTGTATGTATCCACTAACGTAGGTGTGAGTTTGGAGGTTGGTCATATTCATTTATTTTTCAGTTTCATAAAGTATGCTTTTCCCCATTTCCTAGACAAATTATCAGAGGGAAGTGACTCAATGCACAAATGCAAATTAACACTTGGGAAAACAAACAAACAAAACACCACGCAAACACCCTCCACCTACCTAACAAGAGCTGCCTATCAGTTCCCTGCACTATAAACAAGTACAAACATCAGAGTCCTATAATATAATAAATAATAAAGTTGCTACCTTCGGGTAAACTATTAAGAGAAAGAAGAGTGTAAACTGAGGGAGAGTTGCTAATGCCTCTGCCCTGCCTAGGGAAACTCCCATGCTACCCAACCACGTCAGCAGAAAATGAAGCTGGTGACTTGCCACCAGTTCCACATAGAAAATGCAGGAGCTGATTGTTCAGTCTTTGCAACTATCCAAGATAAATTGAGCAGAAGCATCCTCCCAGGCATACAGGAGAGGCTTTATAATTCAAAACTGAGCTCAAGTTGCATCTAAGAAGATCTGGAACATGCTTAATTTTAAAAACATCAGAAGTTTCCCCATCAAAAAGCAAAGCCTGAAGTGCTTTTTGGTGATGCCATCCAGACGCCATTACCACATGGAAAGGGGAGCCATCAGGAAAGTCTCAAAAAACAAAACCTTGAGTATCTGAGCTACAGTGACCCTTTGGATAGGCAAGCAACACCCCTGTACTGGAAACCTGTATTAGGGAAGTATGCTTTATTAAACAAGACAAAGAAAGCATCCTGCCTGGTTACAGTGCTTACCTCCCTCCTGCTACCCTTAGGCTGAACCCCTGTAAGCATTCCTAAAAGTGCAAATACTAACCACTGCTATTAATCACTTCACATTTGGACACAGTAGATCAGCATCATCTTGTTTTCAAGACAAAAAGATTCTAGTCACGACTTACATGCTTTTTAAAAAAAAAAAAAAAATCTCCCTGGTTCCTCAGCTCACCATAAGGAGAATATTTGCACAGATTAAATGATCACCCACTGATTCATGCCTGCAGGGCAAGTACGTGTGCTCTGACCAGCGAGGTTCAGAATTCATCAGAAACAACATGTTGGCAGATTTGGACTTGGGATGATTTCACCCACACACACGATGATTATCACCTACACAAATTCACAGCAGATACAAATAAAAGCAACATCTAGCAAATGAGTAGCAGGGATAAGGGGCAGCTAGAGAGAACAGAAGACTCAATATTTCAAAGAAATGCTGAAGATAAACATTCAAGCAGAAAGACTACAGATCAAACAACCAGGCCATCATGTTTTACTGGCACATGTAGAAAGGCACTAGAATTTGCTTTGTGTTTTCAAACCTACAGTGGATCTTACAAACCATTCTCCTCCCATTGGATCAGGAAGAAAAACAACTAGTAGAACTAGTAGAAACCCAATAAGGAAATCCATGCTGGCAGCAAAGTTATTCTTGGTCCATTAGGACACTGGAATACAATGGAAAGAGGCAACTACCTTCCTTCATGTTGCCCCAGTAGTAAAAAACAGAGCCCTAAGGAACCTGCTGGCCCTCTATTATTCTTATCCCTCCTATGTGGAGGTGGCTCCTATCTCCTCCTTATATCTTACTGTAGAAACAGATCTAGTCCTAGCTCTTAATCATCATCTTTCATCTGCTTTCCAAGACATTGCTTATCTTTTTACTAAAGGCAAACTATTTTTCTCCTTTTTATTTTTGTCTCTCTTAGCAAGAAAAAGGTAAGAATTTTCATCACTTTGGGAAAAGGAGCTCTTATGATTAGTATTTTTGAAGAAGAGAAAGAAAAGCTATGTTATGAAAGCAAACAGACCACATTTTTATAGGACCAGAAAGTCCCTGCCACAGCCCTTGGCTCCAAACACACTCATGATAATCTTCCAAAACATCCATCATCTCATCAATATTCCTAACTGTTTCCTACCCAGAAATACAGTATTCTATTTTCAAAGCTAGAGACCATGGCTATATCTTCTACTTTCCAAGAAACGAGGGAAGGAAAACACTTGCACACTTTTATTTTTTTAACTGAAGTCTTAAATAACAACAAGTGGCAGCACATAATTAGTAAGACAGGTGGATTGCTTATTTGATTCAATTTACCAAGGTGGTTTTTTGCATTATGAGTTAAACAGATGTAATTTGGAACAAATTACATCATTTTTCTGTTGCAAGTCTTAGCACAGGACAATAAAAGTGGCTGGATTAATTTCTTAAAAAAAACCCAAACACCCCTCCCCCCAACAAAAAATATTAGAGTGTCACTGCTGATATACAGAAGCAAGATTAGGTTTAGGCTTACCTTCCTAAAACTATAAACTGTCAAAAAACTGTAATTTTCCTGTTCCAAACATCTATAGTTGCAAGATCAACAGTATCTTAAGCTAAATGCAGTAGCCTACCTTTAGAAGAACATGAATACGCATCTAGTGATGACTGAAAGCATTATTACTGTTTTTAAAATTTCAGATGAAAATTTCTGTTAGAACACAGTATGTCCATTCATTGTACACTATACATCTATTGTTCTCCCCACAAACAATGAAAATAAAGTTAACTGATGGTTTTAGACAGCCAGAAGTTTTAGCCAGCAATATTCAACATGAAAAAAATAGACATCAACCTTAAGAACTGTTAAATTACTGGGCATTTTCCCCAAAATTAATGGGAAGCAGAAAGCTTTCTGAGAAACTGCCAACACAGTAATAACACTCACGGTGGCTCAGAGTCTGTTCTCCAATGGCAAAGCTTTGAACGACCAGAAATATCTATAAAACACTGTGCTGTTGCGAGCGATGCAGGCATGGAAGAAGAGGATAAAAAAAGAATGGGGAATAGACTACTTGCAATGCAGTATGCTTATTAACAGCTGGAATAGGTCTGGAGAAAATCCTGTGGTGTGATAGGAAACGCTCACCTATGGAGGAGCAATGTCAATGCTAACACGTTCTTCAGTGTTGTGCTCCCTATGCCAAACTTCCAGGGCGCTTGAAGAAACCTCTTGTGTTCCTGTGACTAGAAGGTATAAGCACAGATAGCCTCAAGTGTGCTGAAACTAGTGCAAAGAACGACGGTAGGAAGGTGGGAGAGGTAAGTGGGGAAGTTTTCTCGACTGTGCATTCTGAACCATGTTATGGCACAAGAGCTCTCCTGCTCTGTGACTGCTGACCTCATCGTGACAGCTCAGCCTGAAACAGAGCTCTCAACTTCACATATCCACAAGCAGCACAACAAGAAGCAGGTACAGTACAAGAAAAATCCAGAAAACAAATCACAGCCATGTAAGGCACAATAAACCTCTAAATGGGTGACATCTTTTCCATGCGTTTTTGTATTATGCTAACACATACTAAGTTAAAAAAAACCTAGACAGTAAAAAACCAATTTGAAAACCAAAAATTAATCTTCGCACATGGGCTTTTTTCCACTAAAAGACTTTCAGCAACCTCAAAGCAAAAAAAAATCCTGGATAGTACAGCCTACAATTACAATTTAGCATGCATATGCTTTCCACAGGTGTAGTCAAGCAATATTAAAGCTGTAACAGCATGTTTTAAGAGGAGTAAGATGCATGAACCAGAAGCCCTAAAGAACAAACTGCAACTTTCATTTTAAAAAGTCCTGCTGCCTCTGTCTTTAGCTGTGAATGGCATGAAAACTGTCAGTATGGCTTGTATAAACACACAGAAAAGAAAACTGGAATGATAGAACCCACTCTGCTACCAAGACAGAAGCTCCAATACAGCACTATTGTGGTTATTAAAAAGGCAGGCCTAGAAAATTGTGCTTATTATCTGAATTAAAATATTACAGAGGAATGGATGTAGCAAAAATTTTATAAGAGCTCCGAGAGTGCTTTTAGACTTCTGGAGAAGGGGATGAAGTTGAGAAACCTGAGCTACAGCCAATGTTCATTTGTCTTGATATTGCTATATCTGCTCAGACAGCAAACAGTGCCACCAGAGGGGGTGCCAATTACCATTCACTACACTAAAAGACAAATGTATATTCTAACATTTCATCTTTTACCAAATCCATGAGCACAGTAATCTAAAACATAGCAAAAGCAAAGTTTATTTCCCCCATAAGATGCATGTTTCACATAATTTAAGCATCATGTCAGTGAAGCGAACAGTAAAGCCAAGCATTCATGTCCCAGGAAGAAGCTGCTGACTGTTCAAATCTTAGTCTTCACACAAAGGTGAGGGCGGTCCCCATTCTGCTTATTTTTCCTCACAACAGCCAGAAAATCTCTTTATGACCTGCAGGAGGCATACCATCATCTCAGCACAGCTCCAGCAGAGACAACTGCTGTGCACCACCTAACTTATTTTCATCCTTAGTGACTTCTTTGTTTTGTGTGTGGAAAAAGAAGCTAATATGTAGGAGGAAATGCTATTCGTCTTTTCAAAACTTAGAACGACGTTAATTTATTGCAATTTACTCATTCTGAGGTCCGTTCTCACTACTGAAATATTACACTACTGCACAAGTAAAAGGACTGAGAATGGGTTTTATTTAGGTCTCATACCTTCAGTAAATAATGCTTAAAAATAATCTCCTTCATCTGAGTGTCTTGTAGTGTTATACATTACAGATGTGCCTAACAACCTCTGTGTGCGTGTGTAGGTACAAAAAGGCTCTGGAACACGTTTCAAAATCAGCTACACGTCTTGCTTTTCTCATTAAAAGTATTTTTTAAAATAAGCTCAATTATGACTGAGAGTTTCACAAAAAACAACAGCTCCAAACTGCAGCCCCGCTTATGCCTTCAATCAAGCAGGTCTTCTAAAAGAGCCTGGCAAGCTTCAGAATCGATGCTTTCAGCCATGCCGCATTCAACACACACTGTGCAGAACCAACATTGTGAGAATAAATTAACTTCTACAGGAAAAGCTATGCATTAATGCCCCTCGCCCCACCCAAAATATAGGCTGTGGCATGTCCAAAACACAGCAATTTCCATTTGATTCCACAACTGCAAAGTCAAGACTTTGTCACAAACAACACCACCAATACAAACCCTCCCATGGGATTTCCAGGAAAAGTTCTGCAAGAGCTTTAAAACAAACAATGAAAAAAAATCGGGGGGGATATATTAATGAAGACACCATGTCTAAGGATGGTGACTAGCAAGACCTCCCTTTACACAGAAGCCACTTGTAGAAAGAAAGCCCTAATTAGCAAAAGCCAGGTTTGTAATGCCTTGGTTTTTCAGTCTCAGCAGCTAGTAAGACTATATCAACTATACATGATTATAAATGGAGGAAGGTATAAACTGATCCATCACACTTGCACATAAAGAACTTCAACATCACACTTAGAAGGACCTTTCCTTTCTATCAAACTATAATTTTGGTATGATACACATGCAGACCAATGACATTCTTGAAAATTTTTCAACAAGCCATTTTAGCTGTTGCTAATCCGTTACCAGAAATCATTTAACAGTTTTTCTCTAGAAAAGCTGACTGTGTAGGAACCAACATACAATCTGAAAAGATATGTAACAGGATTGCCTGCTACAGGTTCTGTACAAAGCCAAAAAGGCAATATGGCTCAAGAAGAAATCACTCCATAGCACATATATGGCTACAACACATATATAGCTAGGGGCGGGAGGAGAACAAAAAAACAAATACATTTCTTTGAAGGAAAAAAGAATGCTCTTCCCCCATGTGTGGCTTTTAATCAGTCTCTAAACAGCCACAGGAAGCCCTGGTGGTTGGGACTTCAGCTGAAGAGCTTCCCATACCACTGAACACTCACTGAAAGAAGGAAGTGGGTTATGACACTGCCACAATCAAACCACCAGAAAAGCCTGATTTTGGTCTCAGAATGTTTCACTTCTTCACACTGCACAATTCTTACCAGGAACCATATAAGGTAATGGCTGAATTGGATGTCAGACTGTTTAATTTGCCAGCAGAAATGTTTTTCCTCCTTTAAAGGAATTTTGGCAATTTATTTCAATTAGTTTTTGCTTGTAAACAGCAACGTTCTGTATTTTACAGCCAAACTACTGCAAAGAATGGCTGAAATATATCAGTCCACTGTTCAAGATGCAAATCAATGCTATAATCAAATCCCTCAAAGAGAGAAGAGTAGCATAAAGGAATTACAAAAGGAAAAAAGAAACACTAGTCCGAATTTTTCACATCCTTTTTCCATTTCCTTTACAAAACCAAGCAGAAAGCCAAAAGAATAGCCAACAAAGAGCCCACAAAGCTACTCAGCACCAATGCAACCATTCAACTTCCCAATACCTTTCAGTGCAGCTTTACAGTAAAGCATTTCTGCTTCTGCTCTCTTCCAACTCATCTTCCATCTCAACTCCAAAGATTACAGGTTGATTGTACAGACGGCATCTCATATATGCTGCTCCCAAGTCCTACCAACCCAGCAAAGCTTTGTCATTATCACGTTGCTATTGCTATTCCTCATCAAGTCTGTGTTCCGCAAACAGGTCTCTGATTAAAGCCAGACAAGTTTGCTTAACAACCATAGTCATTATCACCTGGTTTCAGGTGCTGACTGCATAACACTTGATTTTCATTATTTTTACTACATTACAGCAATAAGGTATTTGTTGCACTCTTCAGCATTGCTTTTGGGATGAGTGAGACTAGCAAGCAAGTGCTCAGAAAATGAAACAAGCCTTAAGCTTGAGTTAATGCAAGCTTGGGGGAAAAAGAATTAAATAAAAAATAATAATCAAACAACAGAATAACAAAATGTGAAAAAAAGCACAAGGGAAGTATTATTAGAAGCAGCCATACTACTTTTCCAAGCACTGTACATGGACCAACATATATTCTATGCATATGTATCAAACAAACTATTTAGCTTAGTCCCTGTGATTTAAAAATGTAAGTTAATGCTGGGGAGAGGGGGGAGCTAAAGAAATTCTAGTTATATACACTGAACAATCTAGTATTACTGGTACTCTATTAGTCAAGCTGCAGAATGTATTTGTATTAAAGTGGCAAGAAGATATAAAATCAGCACTAACAATCCCAGGAGCAATGTCTGAATAAATGCAACACGAATTCACGTCTTGCATGCAAATCAGTTTAGATACAATTTCAAAATAGTTCATATGCTTCCTGGCATGGCAATATTCTTATAAAGCAACATCTCAGTAACAACCCAAATTATTGGTTTTCCAGGTCCTGGGAATCATAAGACAGTGTGCATGTATTAACATTTTTCTGTTTAAAATTTTATTCTTGATACTAGGACATTTATCCACACAGGTCTGGAGAAGGCTTCCTAAAATTAGTTTTAACTATAAATGAGCAGAAGCCTTTGTCCAAGAGATGCTGAAGAGAAGCAGTTAAACAAAATAAACCCAAAACAAACAAACCTCCCACTAAGCCTTTGCAAGAAACATCACTGGTATAAGCCGAAACATAAGCAGAATACCTGCGAGAACACAGATTGAAAAGCCTAAATCTGCTAACCCACCCAGGAAATACTGTCACACTTCAGGCTCTACAAGCTGTGCAGAGCAGACACCTTCACAGCCAAAACCTAACAAAACGCACCATAGATATCCCCTGGATTTTGTGCTACTAGTGGAAACATAACCCAGACTGCACGCTTTCCTGAAGCACAAGTCACCAGGAGGCTGGCCAGCAGGTTCCTCGGTCTTTAAGCAGCACAACCAGCCCGGCGCCCAACAAAGGGCTGTTGTTCTAAACCAGCACCAGGGCGGCTGCCGAACCAGTTGGCCCAGTACCCTACCGCGGTCTGTGGGACATCAAAGGCTGGCTGTGACCTGAGCAGACAATTAGGATGTGTTGGTGTAGAGTTACAAAGTTCTAAGAGGTCACTCACAGATGAATTTTAGTACTACAGTACAACCCCTTTGTAAAGCAGTATTATTGGCTGCTTTGCAAAACTAGCTTTCAGATTCCCCCCAAATCTAGGGAAATAACTACATCAGTTTTTTTCCTGTATAAAGCTTACTGCAAAATTAAAGTGCTGTTCCTGAGATGAGCTAAGCAGCTTTAACATACATATAACATACTTTTAGTTTGTAAAGAACAGATTCCATGGGTCTTTCTCTTAAGGATCCAGGTAACCATGTTAACTGAGACACTGATGTGGAAGGAAGGGGGTGAGCAGCTGTGGAATAATTAGCAAAGACAAAAATCACATCCTATTGCCAAAGATACTCAAGCTGCAGCAATGAAGTACAACATTCCCTTCAGAAAATTATTATCAGCACAAAGTAAAGCTTCTCAGTTTTGTACAAACGCTGTAAACAACAATTCAAGACATATGTCCTCAGAAAGAAACCCAGCTGTGCTTTCTTCTCTGTTTACGACACTGCCAGTGTCAACACCATCTATCCCACCACACGGCAGTGCCCTTCTCATCAGCTCAAATCCCATGGTGCTTTCCCAGAAGGACTATTTCCTCTCTTGGTACTGCCGCCCCCCAAGATACAGCTTCCCCTTTTAACCACCAATTCCAAATGTGCATGCAAAACTGTTAAAGACAGACCTGAAGCAAGCAAAAATAGGGCCAAGATGTTATGACACCTCCATACCGTACCAGTCTTTCAATCAAATAAAGAGAAAAAAGTTCTTAGATGATCCAGTAGTAAAAAAATCAGATCTGATTTCTTACTTCTTAGCTCTTAGCATGGCTGCAGTAAGGCTAAAGATCACTCATAATCAGAGATTAGCTCGAGTCAGCTACTATGAACAGTCACATAATGAAGTCACACAGTTTTATGGAAGGTCTTCACACAATCCTGTAGTAGGGGGTTCACGGCGACCACCTCTGGCCAGCTATAGAACACCCTGAACAGAGTCACTTGGCTTTATTTGCCTTCTGTGGCAAAACACAGACCTTGTGTAGATTGCTACGAAATGGCAAAATGCATGAGAACTTGGTGTTATCAACGGCATTTTAAAGAAACAAATAGGAAAACAAAGTTGTTAATGCTTACAATCAGTATACAAACCTGAATATTTCATATTTGCAAAATCTACATTACGTCTTGGGTAAAAAGCAACTTAATTTTCCTAATTTTTAAGGGAACTTTAAAAATTATTATCCCATGATTCAGGTACTTAATACAAACTTTCAAATAAAAATACAGAAACCCTGAGGTTTGAAAAATATTTTCGTGCTTTTCCTTCAGTCCAGCATCTTCTCTCACATATAAGGTCATTTCCCTGTAGGATCTTCAACAGGAGCAAGGAAGCACCAAGCTATGGCATTTAACTTCCAAATGCTGCCGAACAAACTGGAATGCAACTGACACTATGAGAAAGCAAATTTTGTTTGCAAATTATCATATCAGGAACTCAGGCACTCGTTTAAAAACGTCAGGGTCATACTTAATCATCTTAACTGACGCAATCAGCAACATCACTATAAAACCCAAGAGAGGAAGTGTTCTCTTGCTTAAGAGGAGCATACGCTTATGCACCTTGTTAAACTGAACTGAACCTTTTAAGTGACGCTGTTTAAGGAAAATCTTTAGTACTTCCTCCCTTCCCCCCCCTTCCTTTTTTTTTTTTTTTAAGACATAAAAGGCTATCTTATTGAAACTCACTTCACCTGAAGACAATGTCTTGGGCCCAAAACACTGTTTTTACAGAGTTAAAAAAACCTGCAAAAACCAACAAACAGTTCTAAAGTTACATTGTAGCACTTCAGATTAAATAAACCCAAATAAAATGTAAGTGTGTATTTTCCGTCTTTTTCTCCTCTTACACAAATCATTAGAAAAGACAGAATTTCTCTATCGGTCTTCACAAGACTGCACCCTGAGAGTTCCCAGAATACTGTAAATGTTAACTCCTGCACATTTAATTAAATACTTCCAAATCACAGCTTTTAGAAACAGATCTATTTCAGCCACGACACTGCCAGAACATAAGAGTTAAATACAACTTTACCATCATAGTTCAACCTTAGTATTGTAGTTCCAACAACTGAACTACTTAATTCTGAAAAACACGGTATTTTCCAGAAAAAAGTGATTAATTACACTAAATATTATACACCCAACTTAAAGGGATTTTAGCATATTCATATCAATATCAGAGCTATGTTCAACAGCAGTATATCGCAAAACATAGAAAAGCACTATTTTTCATAGCATTCAGTAATGTTTGAAATGCTACTGCGATCACAGAAAAGTCATTTCTACTTGCTTTCTCCTACTAATTAAAAAGGCAAAGAGCAATAAGCAAGATGACAGAAGCTAAGAGTAAGATGAAGAGAGAAATAAACCAGATGGCATGGGAATATATTTATATATACTTAAGTTATTCCCAAATTATGAAAAAAAGAAAGATCAAAATGTTTTCATTTGCCCTATAATCAGTGTTCTTTTAGAAAAGAGTTTTCAGATATATTTATGTAAAGTGGATTGTGAATTCTAATTAAGGTATAGCTGTAAGCCAGGATCCTCCATCATACAATTAATCTTAAATCCAACCTCGAGCCGAGCAGGGCACAGATGGAGTTAGACAGATGTAATTACAAAGTCCATCAGCAGTAAGCCACTGGGAAAGGTTGCAGGCTTTCCTGTATTTCTTCTTTGTACTGGGTGGTAGGCTATTTTTGTCAAAATACACCAGGAAGACACAGCTACTGTGATATTGTCACAGCACTTGAATATTAGCTTTAGTTTGCATCATGTATTTTAAGGCACTAATTTTGAAACTAATGACGATTGCACTCCTGTTTCTGTGGGCTGCACTGTCTAATAGAGCGCTGGAATACATATTGCATTCCCAGCTTCGTTTCTGTCGTTCGGGATGAACTCCTCCCTTCTCTGCTTCAAACCTCTCCAACTGTAAAACTGCATTTTACCACCATTCTGAACCTGTAAAGTGAGATTAGTTGTTGAAAAAACATCATTTTGAACATAAACGCTAAGAAAAATAAGATGTAACTTGGCAAGTCATTTATGTTTTTGTAATGCATCATCTGCTCTGCCATAGTGTTCACATCCACTTATTAGTTTCCTCTGAATGACAGAAACCCTCTCCAGAAGTCTTCAATTCATAACTGTCACTACAATCCATGAATTCATGGAAATTAGCAATTTTTGCCAATTTTGAGAAAAAAGACAAAAATACCCTGTTCCACCTAAGAATCAACTTTTCACATCCAAGTGAACTGACATCTTTACACTTGGACTCAGAGGTCAAATTTTGCAATCCCATGTCTAAACACTGTATAGCAACTATAACTTGACTATACTTCCATAATTTCACATTTTCTTACAGCATCAGCATTGAAGAGTAATACCCAATAGCAAGGCATATGACATCTGCTTTGATGTTTTCCACTAACTGCAAACCCACGAACGTGCTTTCTGCTTAGTGTCTGAAAACAGTATTAAGATTGCACATTTTAAATGTTCATATGTTTCCATTTCAGATCTGCAAGTAGCACTGGAGCACAGCAAAAAAAGATTGATATGTTTTCGTTTAATGCAGTCAATTGACATTCCATCATCATACGTGAACCATTTGCATATCTGAAAGTAGCAGCAAAGATTATCAGTAAGTTTGCACTAACCTTTTTACCATGGTTATCCCACCCAAGCTGGGGAAATCAACTACTTGTCCCACGCACTGCAAGGGATTTTTTGGATAAGTTTTACACAATAGCTGAAAAAGTAATCACAAAAGAGACTTATGTAATGGAAGTCAAATCCAGTAAAAAGTTTGGAGGCAAATTCTTAACTTTCAGGTCATGAACTGACAAATTTAAGAACACACTAGAGTTAACGGTATTCATACACATTTTCAATTATGCATCACTGCATATCTGGCCATGCCCAAGACTGGACTTCGGCTCAACAAACATCCTGACTTTTAATTTTTTTGTTCAAACTGATATGCCAAAACCAGATCTATTTTACTAGAGCGGCAACAACTACTTCAGTACTGGTAAAAAAGGGTTTTTTAAACATTTCTTATATGTGGCAGGGAATTCTTCAGGCAAACTCTAACTAGTAGTGAGGATAATCTCAGCTAACTTAATCGACTTTGTGTCAAAGCAAACAAAAAATGCTCACAATCACCATTGCAAGAGGAAGTTCAAGAAGTTTGCCCTCGCTTCTCTCAGTCACCCACTCCACCTCTCAGCCCTCAATCTCTGCAAAGCTCATCGTCACTTAATCCATACTACAAAGCAGAGAGACCCTTAGCCCAGGCTGGCTGGCACACTCTCCTCTGACCCAGAGCTCCCAGAACACCTGAGTCGCAAGGCAGTTTGAAAACAGTGTTAAATCTTACCCCCAGCCCAAGTCTATGAAAGGTCATCTAGCTCTGCAAACACGCTCAGGGCTTAAGCAAGTACATATAATTGCCTGTTATCTATTTTTTTTCCCTTACAGAACTCCACCTGATTTTCATCACAAAGGGAGTCCCCTGCAATGACTTGCCTCATACTTTATTAATGATACATTATTCACATCCTGCTCTGAATACACAACGTTCTCCCTCTTCTCCATGGCACAAGTCCCTGCGTCTTTCAGAGGTAGTCATTCCATTAACAGCATTCTCACACTTACCCCCGCAACGTTTATCCTCAAATTTTGCACTAGGAAACTAAGGCAGAGCAATAAACATCAGTAATGCTGGATGTTCAGCTTAGACATCCACAAAATGGCTGAAATGAAATTATACAAAAGAGATTGGCAAAGAAAGCTTTCCTCTAGAAGGCCATTTTTTAGGAGCATTATTTGAAGCTGAAACTGTTTTTTGTACTACCATGAAATGAGCATTCTTAGCTTAAGCATTAGCAGGTTCATTCTTAATGAACACAGAGCAGTCTAGAAGACTCAGAATAACAGCTTTTCCCTGTGATGCCACTTCCAGCCAAAGATGCAGATACGCACTGTATCTGATAGAGACAACAGAATGAAACTTTCAAGGACTCAAAGTTACTTTATTTAAATCCCATTCTTGATCTGAGAAAAGTTACAGGGAAAATTTTTTTCTTTCATTGTTTTCATCATGATAATTAATCCATGTTTTATGAAAACTAGCCTTTGGGTAATTCCTGTTAGAAAGAATTCTGTAAATTTCTCCACGCTGATATAAAATCAAGATAAAAAAACCACAAAGCATTTGCTTTGAAGTAAGTTTTAAAAAGAAAAAAAAAGTTCAGTAAGACTTGTGATATGAATAAGCATTTTGACAAACCCAAATTTTATGTTCAGAAGGCTCATATACATATTTAAGATGCACTTATTAAAACACCCACAAACCACAAAAAACTGTTGGAGCAGAAAGACTTAACTTCCCTAAATCACTTCTGTCCAACATAAGAGAAGAATTCAAGAACAATTTTATTTCTTCAAGAACTTTCAAAAATCCTTTCGGGAAATGCCTAGCCACTGTTGTACCTTGCAATCCAGCAGCCAAACACAGATGATTTGTTACAACTTCCCAACATGCCACACCTATTTATTACCTCTATTTACAAATGCTCAGAACAACTTTGTTAACCAGAATAAGTTCATAACAAACATCAGACATTTGTATTTTATGTAATTTCTTCAAATCAAAATTTATTTAATTTTGAAAAAAAGCATAACTGATCTTTATTCTTTTTGATATCTTTTAAGGGAACACAGTTATTTGTCCTATTAAGCACTTTCTTATATGTTTATCTTCTACAGAGCAAAAGTGGGGATCACAGGGGTGGTTCCTATGTTCTTTAGTTTACAGTGCTATACAATACCTTACCATAATTATAAGGTCTATTTAAGATCACGCTGCTAAGAGGGGCGGGCAAAACAACACAAAAAATCCATTTAGATTAAAATTCTCTAGCATTAAACACAATTAAAGAAATCACTTAAAACAGTATATTCCATTTCATCACCTCTTAAGATGTACAAGTTTGCATGCATGAATAGTGGATATAGGTAACAGGTCCCCTAACACCACCATCATGAAAGGATACTGAGTGCTCAGCTGGGAAAGCTGAGAAGCCTATCTTCACAATACACCGCATGCAAACTGAGAAACACATGAGGACAGCAGAAAATCGAGAACGGAGATTAGCCAGGCAAGTAAGACTCCCCTCCATAAGCTAACAAAGTTCTGTTGAAATCATTAAGAAAATTAAGCACACTTTTAGTGATTTTTATGAAATAGATCTACAAAATAAAGCATTTTTAATACTAAGAATTCCACACAAAACGCAGATACTTACCCAACGTCTCATACTAGCTAGAATTAAATCGAAGGCCAAGGTCTCATGATCTAATCTGCAAGGTCAGAAATCCTAAAGCCCCAATGATCCCAAGTCACCTCCTCTCACTGTCATAAGACCAGGGAATTATTCCCCAAAATTGTAAAGCTCTAACCATGGTACATTTATCATCTTTCACAAGCTATTATTTCACCACAACGTGCTATAAAATGGTTTTAGCGACTACTGTGGGTTCATGTCCTACACAATAATGGTAACGTATGCAACCATACTTCACCAAAACCTTAATTTTGGGTTGTGTTCTTTTTTCTTTATTGTTCTCTTAAATGCATTGTAGGAATAAGCCAAATTATTTTGATGAGAGAACTGTTCTTTAAAAGTCTCATCTACTTTCAGTATAAAGATTTTTTTCCTAACAAAGTGTTTCTCATTACAAAAGCAGCACGTATTAAAAATTTCCATGCATAAATGTAAACATATAAATGCATTTGACGAGATGAATTCACAGAACATTTTATGTGGACTCCCTACATCAGCTACTATAACCCTCAGATACAATCTGGCTCACATGCCCATGAGAAAGCTAAACAGATTCAGAGCAAAACCAATAAACTTGACACTGTATTGTTGCAATGCAGATATGCAGAAGAAGAAAAAAAAGAGCTTAACTTTCCAGAGATGCTGAGCAACACGCAGTATAGCACCCTGAAATTCCTTACAAGGGAGCACACCGTATAGCACAGTAGGCGCAGCAAACTGATCATCACTGTAGCCAGGTAATAGCCATGCTGCAATCCTTCCAGTTTCACCAGTTTGCCTCTACCTTCTGATTATCACTGGAAAGGAGGAAATCGGGGGCCCCAAGAGTAAAAATTCAATACTAAAACCATATTAACAACCTGGCTTTTTGCAGCACTTAATGAATTTGCTATAGTTGGCTCTAAAAATAAATTGAGATTTCACATTCTAGACAATATAATGGGACACTCCCTGGCAAATGAAATTTTATGCCAGTCATGTATGCACAGCATACCACTGAAGATCAACTCAGCCAGAGATAGTAAAACAGCTCGTATTTACACATTGTGTTTTCTTCCAAGCCAGCACACATTACACACAGGTTTCAGTTGAACAACACTGTACAGAACAGGACTGCCACCAGTCTTGCCAGATGAAGATTTCCTTCACGTATTTATTGATTTTCATATTAATACCAATACTCTTGATATCCTACTAAGTCCTAAAAACCCGAAGCAGAAAGTATCTCTGACCTCAGCATCCAAAACTGCTTCTCAGCATTATCAGGGAACGTTCTGCTCAGTCAAAACACTGCTCTGCCACTTGCAGCAATGCAGCCCACGAAATATGCCTGACTACTGCAAAGATGCCAGAAAAACAAGAAAGGTTCATGAACTAGGGTAACAGATGAATATATTCGAATTATGAGCTAGTGCAGTGTACCTTAAAGTGCTGGCCTACACATTTTCAAGGCCAGCGATTTAGAAAAATAACTCACTGAGTATCTCAAAGTTCATGTCTGCAGTCTATACCTAAGTCAGCCTCGCGTGACTCAACGCGGGGGGAGGGGGGATATTAACCCCTTAAAGCAGACTATTCAGACCCCTAACCTAAAGAAGTACTCAATGTATCTTACAGAAAGTGTCCTTTCCTAATATGCCCTAATGGCAACTAGAAGCCTTAGAAACTTAAATTTCTCCAGCAAAAAAAGCAAAGGCTGCCTGCATGCTGGCAGAGCGGCAATGGAAAGCTGTTGCAGCGTATCTAAATAGAAAGGAAACAAACAGGCAGTCTGAGCATCCCAAGGACCATTGCCACAGAAAGTGGAGAAGGGGCTGAACAAGGAAGTTACATTTTTAATACTTCTTTCTGTTAAAAGGAGAAAAAAAACCCAAACAACAAACAACACTTTAAGGTGAAAACAATATAATTGAAAGTGAATTCCCTCTTGAGAATACCTCTTTTGTGATTTTGAAGTGGCTTAGTACTGCTTTTTGTGATTTTATTATTTCTAAAACTCAGGTTGTACCTACATAGCTCATTCCAAGTCTAGCCCAACTCAAGAACTAAGTGATGGAGCAGCTGATGACAACAAGCCAGTTGATCAATTACAAGGGAAAGCCCACTGTTGTTTTTGTTTGGTAGTTTTTTGCTTTTTTGTTTAAGGCTTAAGCTTTTAATATTATTTTTAACCACATCTACTTAAGTCAAATGGCCTTTAACAAACTCACAGAGCAAACCTGTTAAAAATACAACACGCCCCATCTTCAATTAAAGGTTAAGCAAGCTCTCAAATAACATCACACTGCCTCAAAAAGCATTCAGAAGGGAAAAACCAGACTGGACATTCATGATTATTTTGAAGACTAAGAAGTGAAGCTAATATCTGAATATTTTCATTGTGGTGATGCATATAGCCTCGAAGAAAACCTTTAGATAACCTGATTTCACCACCATTAAACACACAATCACTTGTCCACCACCTGAAAAACAGAACATCATGATCTAAATGCAAAGTACACCTTCTCAAAAACCATTGCAAATGTTCACAAGATCATGTATGAAGTGTTTAAGAGAATTTAAAACTGCATTAACAAGAAGCTTTCCTGAAAGAAAAGCCACATCTGTCAATCTCCTGTCGAATTCTAGTTGAAGAGCTCTCAACAACTCAATCAACCCCTCTTTCCACAAGATCATAAGTGAGGAAGATGACTTGAAATTATGGAAGTGCTCCAAAAGAGCGGGATCACATGGTTACCCAAGTCTCAAAACTCTCTTTTCCTAGAGTTTTTTTTCCACAAAAGCATGCAACAGGAGAAAGCTATCTACAAGAAACACAAATACAAACAAGAAACAGAAACAATAAAGGAGATAAATATAGTTTTACGCTTATCAAAATAACATGTGAACATCTATGTAGCAATTTAGCAGCTGGTTTTGGTAATTTTGATAAGGACATTTACTATACCAGCTTTATTTCCCCAATGCAAAAGTTTTGATGCTTTTAAAGAAAACCATACATACACACACTAGCCAGTTTGTCTGTCTCCGAAAGAAAGAATATACTTGAAAAGCAAGGATTTTGGTGCACTAATATAAACAGGACATAGCTCACCTGCACCAAGTGAGTCCAGAATTCCAACTACATTTTACATCAATCCTCAAGGAAAATACCTTTTCCTACACTACAGCTATGTTTTCCCACACGAACTCCATTTTGAGCACTACTGAGAAGCGAACAGCCATCACCCTCACTTTGAGGCCTGAGCATACAAGCGGTACTTTACCGAAGACATTGTCTAATCCAAAGAGCTTAGTATTGCAAGGCCTGGATTCTGCCAACACTTGCACATGCCTAACCTGATGCATATAAATGGGGATTACTCACATGCTGGAAGGTAAGTACATGAATAATAAGCATGTTCATGAATCAGCAATTATGTGCAAATAGAATAAAAAGCCAAAGTGAAAGGAAAGGGGGCACAAGAGGCAAGAAAGTTGTCACAAGTCATTAATAATTATAAGAGTGAATGCTCCCAACTGGGTTTTTAGGAAAGCTAACTTACTTCTAAGTTTAAAGAACATCAGCTTTGAGGGTTTGGGAGTGGGAAGGAGGAGAGTTTCTTCGTTTATCATCCGAATACACAATAAATTGTCAACTATATAAAAAGTCTGCCAAAAAACAACCCTTAGACTGCCCTTCTTTACCCAATCCTCCTAACTCTCCAGCTGAAACATGTAATGGTTTTAAATTCTCACTTGCTTTCTTTCCCCAGCTACAAGCCACCTGCATGCCTGGAAAGCTTCTCAATCAGGCCAAAATGGCCTATTTAAAATTCAATTCCTTTATCAGCCAACTAAAAAAAAAAAAATTTAAGATTTTTCTAAAATACAAACAGCAGCTCTCCAGAACAAACTAGTTAATGCTGTGAACAAGCAAACTGCTGAGCAACTCAACCCAGGGATTGTGAAATTAGAAGCTTCAGAAGTCATGAGGAGGAAGGTGGGGGTTCTATATATAAAATAGCCTGCTCTTAACTTCCCTGACACCAGCTTGGGTAAGAAGGGCTTTCCAGTTCTAGTAAGTTATTCTGTATTGCCCAGTAATCATACTACTGCCAAGAAAAATATCCTTAAGTGTTCACATCAAGTGGCCAAGTGCTCCCATCAGCTTCTTCAAGATGCAGCAATTCTAGGTACCCTGTCTGCTACCACCAGCTTCTCAAGCCTGCAAAGGGTGCCTTGTGGAGATCAGACTCCTCCTGCACAGCAGCTTACAACAGGAGTTCCCAAATTTAACCTTATTTGTTAGCTACAACAGCAAGGGATGCTGGTATTACCACCTGCCACCATCAATACACCTGCAAGCGCACTACCACCTACAGCAAGCATACAAATATACCAATTACACAGCAAACATTGTACGCTAGGTATTTTGAACTGGTTTCTAAGCTGTAGTACTATGGGCCTCCTTCAACATTTTAGTAATTCTATCTTGCATTGACAAGAATCAATATACCAGAGTAACACTGAGAACACCAAAATACAGCCCTTTTGGAAGAGCCAGGCTCCAACATTCAAGATGCACTAACAACACACCTCTCTTCAGAGGACAGCACCCTTCTTTTATGCTTTCATTAGAAAAGTATTGGTTAGCCTCAAGCCAAAGCTCAGTCAGTGCGACATTTGAGCTCCTACATCAGAATGATTCAGTTCTAAATTATCACTGTTCAATATAAAGCGGCCAATATCTTCCATCTTGAAGGTCACAAATAATGTTTCACCATTGCCTACTCAATGTAATTTGGAAAGCACCGGAAGCCTAGATGCCTCAACTTCATTACTACAGCTCTTTTCATACAATGTTATATGCCCTAACAAGTTTTGTGATCTCGATCAATACTACAAACACTTCACATAAGGAAAGGTTTTTGCTTTATTACACATACAGCATTTTACGATTCTTTATATATATTTTAAGAAAAAAAAACAAAACAAAACAACAAAAACCCAAAACCAACCAGGAACTAATTGCCTCACACTGTAACACCCAAAACATGCTGGGGACTGAACAGCCTCTGAAGGATGAAACCTCTGTCCTTGCGATTTTACAGCATAAGAATTGTTAGAAAAAAGTGAAAAGTAGAAGGAATTTATCAAGACTTACTGGTATCTTTCTAATGACCAGGGTTTTAAATAAAGAATTGCATTGCTATAAAATAATAACTGAAATAACAATTAGGACTAAAGGGAGAAAGAGAAAGAGAGTTAACAGGAGCAAGGGAAGCTATAAAGCAAATTGAAAGAAAGAAAGAAAAAAAACCAGGAAGTGGTAAAAGCAAGCAGCAAAGGATTAAAAAAAAGAAATACATAGCTCAAATTGCAAGCTGCTAACAGAACTGGAAAGCCCAAAGTTACTACCCATATGGTGGCTGTGGTCTTCACCATCTAGACCAAAGGTCCAAAAACCTCACAGCGATCAACACTAGTAAAAGCTACAAGACAACAATGTGATTGAGAACAGTAGTTAAATCAAGCTAAAGATCTGAAACCTCTGAGACAGGCAATCTTTATCTTTAATAAATAAAGAAGGAGCTAGTTACAGTAAGTTGTTGGCTTTTCTCACTGATCATGTCTGAAAGTGAAATTTCTGCTTCTATTTCAGGATACCCATAGAAGTAACAAGCTAAAAGAACCAAAAAATACGCCTCTCCTCTTTTCTGTAATTTTATAAGACACCAAGTCCCGCACGTGTCTAAAGCAGCCCGATAGCTGTATGCACTGATATCATAAAAATCATTATTATTCATTTTACACTGATGAAAAACATGTCCCCATGAGTTTACTGTGGCCAGCTTTCTTTCCACCCCCTCCCTGAGCACAGCAAAAATGTAATTGAGAGCTACCACCCTTGGGATCTGTGAACTACTAAACCACACATTTCCTTCTTTGGGATGGAGAGCCTGATTGCATTTACTTACTATTAGACCCTTCATTGGGAATACCCTTCCAGACACTTGTTGGAAACTTCCTGCTTTTTTTTAGCCTGCCAATTCCAAGAGATACCACAAATCTGAGATCATCAGAAGACACAGGTACTACAAAACTAGCACTGGGTATTTTATCAAATTTAATTACTGCTCGGTGCTGCTGAAGACCTGTACTTCTCCTAGTGTGACTTCTGAACACTGCCTGCTTTTTCATCTGCACAATTTAAGAAATCCTATAACAAGGCTTGCGAAGCTACCCTGGGAAATAATAACAGGTCTGGAAAAACCCAGACATACTGCTCTACTTCTCCCACTCTTCAATTTTCAGTGACGGAAGGGAGTATAAATTGTACTTAATTGCAAAATTGTCAGTTCGGTCCTTGAGTCAGTAAATTGCGCTTTTACGATTTCTCCTCATTCTCCCTTCTCTCCTTTCCCAGGGAAGGCAGGCTTCCAACATTATTTCTCATCTTCTCAGAGCACTTGTACTGTAGTCTTCCCCTACTTCACCCCACAGCCTCCCAAGCCCCCCTTTCTTCTCACTTCCTCCTACAGGACACCACATCCCACCTCCACATCTTGCACCGTTCCTCCATACAGTCTCTCGGCTCGTCGCTAGCTCAAGTTCTCACTCCTGCTCATAAGCTCCTCTCGCCAGTCACCAGTCGTTTTGTGGGGACCAGTCAATACTTTGGGGCGGGGGATAGGGAAGAAGCGGCACAACGCGGAGGCCCCAGCACCAGCCCCGCGCAGTCACACTCCCAGCTCCTCAGGGACAACCCTGGAATTTCTGCATTTCTTGCGGGTCTCCTCGGTGCTGCCAGCAAAAGAAGTAGGTCTCAGCTCTCCACCTCCTAAATTCATACATACAGAGCTTGCCTTTTGTGTTTGTTTTTAAATATGCTGAAAGACTTTGCAATATTTAAAAGTAAACTTTGTGAATTCAGATCAGATATTGTCTGAAACAACTCCCTCCTTCCTCATAGAGGAAAGAGAGGAAGTTGATATATTCCCTCTAAATAGCTATAAAAGTTTGAATTCTTTTTCCTACTCCTATAAATGCCCATATTTACTTTTTGGACTGGAAGTTAACATCTGATCTCTGACCAAACACAGTTAGAAATACAAGTCTTATTTAATAACAGAAGGAAAACTTTCAAAGTCAATCTACAACCATCTTTCTTCTTTACTTCTTGCCCCCTTAAAGACCTTTTTAAAAATGCAATCAATTTGGAGTTTTAAAGTTTTAAATTCCAGTCTTGAAACTGTTAAATAAAACACCTCTGAAGCCTAACATGCTCTGCTTTTAAAATCCAAAATGGTGCTAAATCCTTACAGTGAAAAAGCCATTATGTTATGTATGGTTAAGCTTACAGACGCAGACTCACTGATTGTAGCTGTATGGGTACAGAAAAGTACGTGACCAATTGCTAATATAAAAGGAAACTGTGAACCTAAAAGTTTAATAGTTGTGAAACCAGCAGCAAAGTTTAACAATCATCTACTCAGCTTGAGGATAAAGTGCTAGCAGCACCTTTGTAGCCCCACAAGTTAGTCTCAAAAACAAATTCCAAGCTTGACAACCAAACCCGCCTTTTCCCCACTTCTTTAATATCAGAAAAATGTACGTACAAAGCTCTACATTACCTGAAGCAGTCTAAAGTCTACATAGTCTCATTAGATTTGTGGTTTAGCCCTTCAATTACATTTAAAAGAAAATACATCTCTACTAGCCTTTGTCACAATGAACTATCTTCCACTGTATTCTTGTCTTGGACACATTTTATGTCACAAAATTCACATTATATGAATTACAAGAATAATATATCTGCTTAGCAAGATATCCAAGAGATAACTGAATGTTCAGAAGTCATTTATTTCCACATTAGAAGGGATATGTTATTCTATCAGGATACAGGATTTCTCACATGCATGATGGAGGTAATTTGCCAAATCAAGTATTTAATAATAATCCATCAGTTCACCCCAAAATAAATAAATAAAAGCACTTGGCACACTGCTTAAAGAATTAGCCCCTGTGCAAAGTACTGGAAGATTTTAAATCAGCCAAACAGTCACTTTCACATGGACAGAGCCAATTTCTCACAGAAACACTTACACAAAAGCATAATGTAGTAATTAAAGGTCTTACTCAAGGAAGGACTAGTGTCTCTAAACATGACTAAGTGAAACAGAGCAAATCCCACTTTGTTTAGCTTCTGCTGTGACAGAGGTAGTTTCCTTTTAGATTTTGCACTCTGTTTACTAATACCGTTAGGCATACTGTTCTCAAATTAGAAACAAAACAAGCTTAAAAATATACCTTTTATTGGAGAAACTGTGATCCACAAACCACTATACAGGTTTAGGTTTAAAACAAGCAATTACAAGCTACTATAGAAGACAAATGTATTTAAATGGAACTGAAGTGGGGGAAACTCTACAAAGAAAAGAAAGCTCCTTGTAACATAAAGACATAGTTACCTATACTGGAAGTCTTTCGGCGGTTACTAGGACCCCAGTTCTTTCCCTTTAGCAGTCAGACCAGCTGTTTACTTCCCTCCATGCTGTGTAGATAAATTCTTATAAAAGTGTCAGCTCTACATTGTCCAGCCAGCCACAAGAACTCTTGGTATAAATAACAACCAGAGTTTCCATCCGAGTTTACATATTACCTTTAAAGTCCAACAGGAGGTGATATTTAAAATGAGAAGGAAGAAAACACAAAGTAAACCACAAAGTAATGGTACACTTCACATATATCAAAATGGAAGGAGAATCACTCATGCTAGTGTAGTGAGCAGACTGTATACTGCATTTTGCAACTCTGAACAAAATTAAGTTGCTGATTACCTTCACATTTCTCTCACAACAACAGCACACAGGAAAAAGAAGTTAGCAAAGGCTACTACAATAAGTTATTGGTTATAAATGATTTTCATCTCCAACAAGCATTCAGGGGTTTTACTTTCTATTAGCCTCCTCTTCCAAACGATACTAAAATTAAGTGTACCACTATAAACTGCTATTTTTTTCATATACTAACTGTAATTTTAAAAATTAATTCAGCTGGATAGGTTCAATTAACAGGATGTTTAAGATATATTTTTTTTGCCTTTAAGAATAGCGGCATTTTACGTAATATATGCTGAGGACTGTTTCAGTTTAGTATTTTAAATACAGAATCCACCAGTTCTCCTTGCTACTGTGTTTACAGTTTGCTACTACACCCAAAGAACAAAAAGCGACTTGACTCATCTGCCTTCTACATCCCCAGTGAAAAGGAGTAAAACTCCTAAATGGCAGCAGAAAAGCAGATGGCTGGTCAGACTTGCTACAGTCAGATACTAGAGTAAAACCCAATCACATCTGAATACAGGTTCAAACAAGAACCCTTCTACTGCAGTTACCCTCAGACATTAACTCTTTACATAACACATCCAGGACAAACTCACGCATAGACCAGGATTTTTCAGAGGCGTTCAGTGGGCACATAAGCAGCCTCACAACTAGTCACCATAAGACCTCCTCAGGGGAGTAAAGTTGGAATATATACAAGAGTGTTTGAAGGCTCAGGTCCTTTACCTTCCTATGTGCATGATGGTTTATTCTTAAGCTCACTATTAGCAATCACCTGCGTACTAATTTGTAAACATGTTTACTGCAAGGGAAACAAAATCATAAGTCTCAAAGTTAGCTCTTTATTACTACTGATAAATGAAAACGATAAAATTTTAAACCCCATCATGTCAGGGGAATGTCCTTCCCCCACACAGATGTTAATCTAACTCAGATTAGCCTCATGAATGCATTCCGTCAGGGAGGATATAGTTCATTTTGCCAATCAAACTACTTCTCCCTTGAGAGCTCAGTGCCATGAGACATTTTGCAATTCCAACTTGTATTTTAAAAATAAAGGGTATTACTATATCCAATGACTACTTCATTTTTTCCTACCATTCATGTTTTACACCTTTGTTTTAAGGCTGGGGAACGTTAGTAGCCCACTACCATTAATGCATCTTCTCAACAAGACAAGACCGAGCATTAATCTAGTCATACAAAAACATCATGGGTCCCATTCTGAAAGGCAGCGAGTGCCCTCATCTCCCATTGATGTCAAACCACATAATGTTGTAAGTGCTGAGGTCTATTGTTTAGTCCATTTTTCCCCATCCTGTGAGGTCCTGCAATATATTCATTACAAAAGGTCATACACTATAAGCACTGATATAAAACAAAACATAAGACCCTCATGCATTTTCTTGTTTACACCAAACTCCTAGCATCAACAGTGTAATTCAAATAAGGGCAGAACACACAGTGCGACTGCACATGCAAGCACTATTTTCCAGATGGAAGCAGCTCTTAAAAGGTTTTATTTTCTAAAAGAAATGGTATAGTTTATAAGAGCCACGAAGCCCTCCCAACCCAGTTCCTTACGTAAACAGGTAGTCACCCTGCAATACCCAAAGCTGTTAACAAAACCAAAAAGATACCCCACCTTTCTGAATCAGTCAACTTGGAAAACCACTGGAAGAGAATACCTGCACATCACTTGGAAAACTGCCTATTCTTTATCTGTAATACAGAACTATTATTTACTTCAGCTGAAGTATTTCTCATCTAGAAACACAGCTGCACTTGCAAGGCCTTGTGTATTATCACCAAATCTTTTTCTTTAATTATTTTAAAGCCTGGTATTGTCCACATAAAAGTAGACTGTGTGGCTTGTTTTGGAGGGGGAAGAATAGGGGAACACCTGTGGGACAAAGCCCAACTTAGTTAAGGAGGAGGTTTACACTGAAATCAATTGTTTTCCTGTTCTAACCACCAAGAAGAGCTACAATAACACAGCCCCAAACAAATGTATGTTCGTCCGAGAAAAATAGCTACAATATTTATCCAAACATCTGCTGGAGTCCTGCCAGCCAGCCTATGCCGGCAGACTGGCTGC
>NW_010972665.1:4858394-4859241 GCF_000737465.1 Haliaeetus leucocephalus
AGTTTCACAGTTTTGCCCGGTCAAGAAGCACCTGTCTAACACCACCGGCGGCCCCAGAGCAGCTCGGGGGAGGAAAACCCCTTCGGGTACGGTTTTCCCGAGCCCCCAGCCGGCACCCGGCTTCAGGGGATGGGAGCAGCAGCAAGACCCAGACTGGGGTGGCTTCTCCTACAGGCACCGTACAGCATCCGCGGCACCTCTCGGGGAGCGGTACCGACCGGCGCGCCCGCCAGAAGAAAAAGGAAAAGGGTCGGGAGCGCAGAACAAGAATCGAGCGCCCGAGGAGAAACACGGGAGTTTTCCACCCACCCACCGGAAAAGCAGGACCCCCGCCCGCTGCCGCCCCGCTCCCTTCCCGCCTGCGGGAGGGGGGGACCCGAGGGTCCCGCGCAGCCCAGCGGCTCCCCTGCCCCAGCGGGGGGGGGCGGGGGCAGCCGCTGCCCTCCTCCTCCTCCTCCTCCTGCGCACCTTTCCCGGGCCCCGCCGGGCCCCCGCCCCCACTCACCGGCCGTCTCGGCCGCCGCCGGCGCCCCCGCCACGCCGTTCAGGTAGAGGATGGAGAGCAGGTGGGGCTGCGTCTTCTCCAGGGCCACCCGCAGGTCCTGGAAGTGGTCCCGCTCCTTGGCCAGCAGCAGGGCGATGAGCAGCTCGGCCTTCCCGCCGCCCGCCGCCTCCAGGTCGCGCAGGTCGCGGGGGCCGAGGGCGCCGGCGGCCTCCAGCAGCTCCACCACCTTGTCCACCTCGGTCATGGCCTGCGCCAGGCTCTGGCGGCACTGGGCGAGCAGCTCCTTGTGCTTCGGCTCCATGGCCGCGGCAGGCCGCCGCCGGCCAAACTTCGCCCGCCGGG
>NW_010972665.1:4859289-4859893 GCF_000737465.1 Haliaeetus leucocephalus
CGTCCCCGGGGAGGCGCGGGCCGAGGAGGGGCGCCGCCGGCCGTCCTCCTCCGGCAGCCGGCGCCCCCGCAGCGGCCCCTGGCGAAACTTCTTCCCGGGGAAGAGGCGCGGAGCTCGGGCAGGACCTGGGCCGAGGGCGGCTTCGCCTCTTCCTGCGGGCCGGGAGCCGCCGCGCTCCCCCTCAGGCGGACGGGGGGCCAGCCGCCGTCAGGGGCTGCTGCTCCTCTTCCTCCTCCTCCAGCTGGCGCCCCTCTCGCCTCCTTTCCGCCCCCCCCCGGGCGGCGAAACAACTTCTCCTCCTCCTTCTCTCCCCTGCCGCCGGGCGGGAGACAGCCGGGAGCAGGAGCTGCGGGAAGGGCGGCCGCCGCCTCCCGGGCACCCCCCACCCCCCTGCGGGGCAGCCCAGACAACTTCTCTCCTCCGCTCGCTACAGGCCACACGGCCGCGGGGCGAGGAGGGGGATGGGGGGAGACGGCTTCAGCTCCAAGCACCTCCTTTCATTCGCGGGCGCACGCAGCCATGTTGGTTGCACAAGGCTGCCGCCTGCGCCGAGACGGAGCTGCGGCAGCGCATTGCCCGCCCGCTCCGCGCCTCGCCTCGCCTC
>NW_010972665.1:4860330-4915239 GCF_000737465.1 Haliaeetus leucocephalus
GGGGCCCTCTCCTGGAGGGCGGGAGCGGCCGCCTGTTGATGGTGCTGGCGGAACGGCGGCGGGGGCCGGGGTCTGCGCTTGGGCGGCAGCTTCAAACGTCAAGATTTCTTTCGTCCTAAACCGGCAAAAGCAAAACATCAAAATAGTACCAGGCCGTTGGGGGCTTTGTCCGTTAGAATTGACAAAAAATAAAAGTTTTCAAACCAAAGATCCACGAGATGCTGGCTCATCTTCCCCCCAAATGTAGTTTCTTTGGCGTTTCGTGAATTACCAGAGACCAGGTAATTTACCGACAGAGTACCGGCCTGTCTGTACTCGGCAGCAACTGCAGGATGTAATTGTTTAGCAAATAAAAAGGAGAATAACAACTTTGCTGTCTGAAGGTTAACAGTCTGCTTGTACCGAATGGTACCTTAATTTGCAAACGGCTAGGGGAACAGGCTGCCCAATGACCACAAGCAATTATAATCTTAACTTCACATTTTACGTGAAAGACTCGTAGGCGTGTTTCTGATATCCTGCAAAAATAATGGTGGCTGTAATGACACAGAAAAAGCACCACCGGTGTTTGTGTTAACCCTGCTACATCTAGTAGCAACTGAAATTATCTGAAAGTCTCCTGTCCAAACACTTGTATGCTTTATTTAGTGCTCAGAGAGCTGGACTCCATGAGGAACAAGGGGAAGCAATTGTTCCCTAAAATTTTCTGTTAACACACCCGTTTGGAGAATTCAGGTGCTGAACCGGGTTTCAAATCAACATTATATAGTTGAACAGATGATGATGATGTCTCTCATATGTGAAAACAGCCTTGGGTGACATGCATAATCATGGTGTGCATTCTACTGCTATTAGTGGAAGCAGATACAGAATAAAGGGACTTAAGGATTTTTCCCAACCTTAAAAGTCATTATTTACAACAATACTTGAAAGTATGGCATGATTCTGAAACAAGTGTTTTCACATTTGATCCATTGTTACTTACTTACGTTCTTGCAGATTTGTTTCTTCTAATTTTGCATCCCTGGTTTTCTTTGCAACTTTCTTTACTAGATGAAATGCACAGAGATGAGCTTTGTTGGCTAATGACTAATGTTGTAAATTCCTGCAAACTTTGTTCTTTCTAGACTATTTAAATTTATCAGAAAATCTGCCTATTTCTCTCCAATAAGTTGGGCAAAGTTTAGCCAGTAAAGTGACTGTACATTCCAGAAATGCTGGTTAACACCGGTATGCATTAATTGTTGTCTTCAACTCAGCAAACCGAAGTTGAAATAGAACAGAGTGAAAAACTACCGGTAAGAAGTGAAACCTGCCTCGTGTCACCTAGCGCACAGCTGAAGCAGACACGGCTCTCGGCTAGTGCCAAAGCAGTTCCCTTCTGTGCCTCCAACAGAACGTAGGGCAACTAGTCGTGCAATTGAAAGCTTTCATAAGGCAAATGCACAAGAAGTCTGAACAAAGCTTGCACAAATTATTCAAGTATTTCCTAGTTTTTAAGACTTTCTAATCTCAGCAGTCCTTCAACAATATTGTTTTATTGTGTGTGTGCTTACATAGTTTTCTGTGAAGAAAAGGAAACAAACCACCAAATTTCAGTAGGGGGCATTATGGTAAGAGCTGTACTTTAGATCTATGCAGCAGTCCTCCACTACTTGAAATAATGAAGAACAATCTTGGTTTTCGTCCTCTGCCTGTTTCAGCACTCTGATACGTGTTCTTCACCACAAGTTGCAGTAACCCAGGAATGGCATGGTTCAGGCAGGGCTAACTCAGGTATCTTGAGTCCCATTCCAAAGTCTAGAGGGAGGTGTGCCTTGGCAAGTGTTTGCTCTAGACTCCATTTACTCCTGCCTTCCCCAAATGTGCGCCTTGGTCCTTTGCCTTCTCTTCCAAGTAAAATATCCATCTTCTCATCCTGCAATGCCTGCCTTGCCATTTGCTTGCAGATCCACATCTCCCATTGCCGTTGTTCAGATAGTGCCAGGCAGCAGGTAAATCCCTGTCATATCAGGTTTCTTTCTTTCTGGAAATGCAGTTTCTATCTTTTTGTCATAGCTGAGTCTCTTACACTCCATTTTTCTTGCAAATAGCAAGTCTTCTTTGCTCTCAGATAAATTTAGATGAATTTCTCATTGCACAGATAAATTTCTCTCTTTCATGGGTCCAGCTGACAGGCAATTGCCTGCATAAGAGAGGGACTTTGCTGTTACCTCAATTGCTTGACTCAGTATAGACCTTCCCGAGCAAGTGTAGGGAAAGTCTTCATAAGACTTTGGCATATAGGTCATCTCTGAAGACTCGAACTATGAAACGTATGCAAATTTATTATGCCAGAAGTTTATGAAATGACCCAAATTCAGATAGTCACAGCACCCCAGAATCTACAACCCTACTGCCAAAACAAGCAGCAAGGCCAATTTTCAATTAATTCCTTCCCCCCTCCAAAATAAAAAATGGGCAAAACCCTTTGGTTCCCCTGCCAAGTATTCAGAAAAAGAATATATCTGCGGAATAAATTTTCAGAACTAAAATCTAGGTTAATCAAAGACAGATCCCTGAAATGAATTAAAGTCTATGACTTGCACAGACTATGCAAGAATCAACCAGGTATTTATCAGAATACCAAAAGGAAGGCAGGTTTTCTGTTTGTTTGTTTAAACCAAATAAAAGGAATGATTTAAAAAAATGTAATTAAATATGCAGCTCTGACACAGGATGTCATGGGTACTTGCGTAAAATTAGATTAAAACCACAACTTGACAAATTAACAGAAAAAGAAGATCAGTAGATTTTTCTAAGCTTTGGAAAAGCTTTCCAAATCCTTTCTTTTTGAGATTTGGAAACTAGGCTACTGAGGATATATGCTCTGGGCATTAGGAAAAAACACTGACTTTCTGAGAAAGCACATTAGGCTAGCAATACCTGAGCCTATGAAGTCTGAGAAATATTTGGGAGGGCAAGATGGGGACATGGAGGTTTATTTTTATTCAATTTTTTATCTTCTTTTCAGAAAGAAAAAGAGAAGCACTATTGTTGCCATGCAGAAATGAAGTCTTTGAAATACAGATAAAACATGCAAGGCTTAAGAAGGTATTGGACCTTGGGAATTATTTTCAAAAGCAGAAATTGGAATTTGAAAAATCAAGTTGGGTATCTGCTTGGTATATCTGCCTCTGAATGCCCCCCCCCCCCATCCCCCCCTGTAGATTTAAGATGGGGGCAGCGAAGTAGTTTTAAGTCTTTGTATTGCAGAATTTTCTATTGGGAGGACAGAATCATCCTCAGCAGAAAGATTAGGTTTCAGCAAGCCACAGTCCTGCAGCTGAAGACTGTTTTTGTTATAAGTCCGTATAACTCTGTGCAGTATATGAAATCCCAGAAAATTCCACAATATTAACTACCGTACATATAAAAAAAGCAAACATGCAAGCTTTTGAAAATATTAAGATCAGAATCAAGAGCAGCAAGAGCAGGATTTAACCTTCAATACAAGAAAGTTTTGTTCCCATAATTGCCAGTACACCTTTTTTATTGTGCAATAATCATCATGCTTGTGTATGCAAACTCAGCACATTTCCTGAAATACAATGTTGTGTCATACATTCACATTAGAAACTAAGAAGAGATTCCAATTCATGTAATCCAGCACGTAGTTCTCACTGTAAAAGTCTATCTTCCATACAGATCAGAGAACTTTAGACTGAAACCAAGATGACTCTGACCACCATGACAATCAAGCGGGAAAGAAGAGAGCAGAGGAAAGAGGAAGAAGAGAAAAAGAAAGAGAAAAACAAAAGAAAAGCCTACCTGCTTTCAAGATGGATTTCAATAAGATAGTATAAAACATTGCACCTGCAATGGCAGGGACTGCACCCAGTGACTGTTCCGTCTCGCAAAATCCTTGCTTCCAAAAGCCGTTAGCTGATGAGATTTATATTCTCCATTGGTCATCCACGTACTGAGTGACACTGTTGTATTATTTTAGCTTGGTATTTTCTGATAAGGCACCCTTTAGAAACATCTGGGCTTTAAAACAGATTTCTTATACTCACTTTAATAGGACTTTTAACAGCGCGATAGTCTTCTGTGTAAAAAATACCTGTCGCTCCTTCTCACATACTTACTCCTTCTCTGCATCTACTTGCTTACTGCTGCCCAAGTCACAGCAGCAGCTCCACTGCTGTAGTTTTACTGGTAAATCCCCTCCTCAATATCATTGGTCTGAACCAGTCAGAAATTCTAATGGTCAAAAATAGAGGATTTTCATTAGGGTTAGGAGTTTTTTCTATTATTTTTAAATACATGGGAGACATTTTACTTGCTTTGTGGTTTTGGAGCCCTTAGGATACAGGTCTTCAAGCTTCTTTGGCAGCCATGTATGACAGAAATGGTTTTGAATGAAAGCTAAGCTTCTCACTGAATCACACAATTCAAACAACAAAGGATTTAGAGAAAAATATTGAGATATTTACAGTAAGTTAATGGAAACTGACAACACCGTGTGGATCCTAGGAAGGAAGATTATACAATCACCAAGGCAGGTATATGAAAAGTGATCATCAAGATTAGAGCTATCTAGATACAAAGTAAACACCATAGAGATTTTGTAATAGGTGTTACATGAAACACTAGCCCCTAAGCAGTTCTCAACAGAAACTTATTTTTTCAGATTGATGTAACTGATAGACAATTAATTAGCATTTTCAGGATAGGAAGGTGCTGGTCTAATAGGCCAGCAGATCAAAAGATCTCATTTATCCATAAAAAGGAAAAAAACCCCAAACATAATGTGAGCAGTTTGCGCACTGCCCAGGCAAAGTATTTCACCTGGCAGTGTTGTCTCCAGGAATGGGCTATGCACGTAAATCCTGAGGTCCTCAGTGCTCCTGTTGAAGCTGCAGACTGAGGGAGCTGCTGTCGGACTCTCACAGAAGCACAAGGATCATTTATCTTCCTAAAAATGTGTAACCGTGAACTGCAGGAAATGGTTTAGCTCTTTCTTAAGTGAGCTCCTATGACATGCAGTATGAAGGAAAGCAGACCAGAGGATTACATTGCTTTTTTTTTCTGTAGCCTTACAAACTATCAGTCATTTCATCTTGCACTGCACTAGGCAGTTTTCAGATAGTAATTATTTCAGCCCATTCCCACTCTGGGCAGGGGCTGAACTGGTAATTACAATTAAAATGAAGAAGATCAGACAGTTATTTCAGTTAGCGTCAATAGAAAGAAAACAGCCTGTCTGCTGAAGGTTTTAAATTTCCCAGGGCTGTTGAAAAAGCAAATAAAAAAAAATGTTTTACTTAAGGAACTAAACATTTGCCCGTTTAAAGAGGAAGAAAAGGCCTTCCTCTAGGGCAGAATACCTGGCAGGAAGGGGGGGGGTGTGTTTGTTTGGGGGGCATGAGAAGAAAAGGGTCGGTAAATTGGCTCCTCCTGGAGCTGTGAATACACAGAATTCTGTTTCTCAGACAACTGCTTCCAAAAACAGGCAGCAAAAGAAAACCAGCAATACTGCAGAGGCACATTAGTGGTGATCCTCCAGGGCTGTAGGAATTTCAGCTTTCTTAGGGAAGGCACCCTGCAAGCACATCCCAAGTACCCGTCTGTTTAGAACAGAACTGGGGGGCGATTTAATTTTCTTTGGGAGACTGGGCTGACTTGTGATGTGGTTAACTTCTATAGGCAAGCAGATGTTAAACAGCCTCTTTAAAAGCTGTTGCTTGCAGTTTGTTATTGGTTTAGTTTCTAGGTCAGTTTTCAAGTCAAGCCAAGAGAGGCTATTTATACTAATCATCTGCTTTTACCTCTTTTAGCACTAATGGGGACATAAAAGCAAATGGGTGCCCTAAGCATCTCTGGGTAATTTCTATAAACAAGCCATGCACAAGCTGGGAATTTGGAAGAAGAAAACCCAAACTGCAGTTGAAGGAGGTAGACAAATGTAATAGTAAGGACTCCAGAGTAAACCTCGGCATGGTTTCACCATCTTCATTGTTTTTCTGTCAGCAACAAGCATTTTCAAATTGGATTTGAATCTGAAGGCTCTTGAAGGAGGAAAGGTATTTTCTTGTGTTACATTTCATACTTCAAGCCTCAGATCTGCTAAGAATTACGTATGTACTTTTAATAACAAGTAGTTTCCCTGCTCACTGCCATGCAAGGGTTGAAGAGTTGAATACATCTCAGTTACAAGCTAAGTTTTTGAGGGTCTCCAAGTCAATGAAAGCACCTAGGGCTTAGTCCAAGGCTCCTTGCAGGTAACAGTGACCCTCCCATTGATTTTAAAGGGCTTTGGTTCAGATGCCTTGCTCATTATCTACCAAAACATGCACATTTTATTCTACCATTAGAAAATGTAGTATGTTAAAAAAACCCTAAAAACGCAGCCAGATAGAAAGGGAAGTTGTTTTCACAGAATATCATTCCTGTCAGACATGAGCTCGATGGGTACAGAAAGAGCAAAAAACCATCTCATCATGCCACCAGGCAGAAATGACAAAGCAGACCTTTAGAAAGACTGGGGGGCAGAATGCTTGCAGGGCCACAGGAAACACTGCCTGAGACACACAAAACCGCACACTTTTACAGATGGTGAGCATGGGGCAGTGCTTTAATTGCAGGACCACTGGACCCGAAGAAAGAGGGTCCTGATCCTAAATAGAAGCCAATAATCCTTGAAAGCTCCAGGGCAGTCCAGATATCTGTAGTCCAAGCCCAAAGAGCTCCCTGAGGAAATGGAGACAGGTATGCATGCAACTGGTTCTGTGTTTCTCTAGATACCTGCAACACCTGTCTTTTCACACACGCCTGAAAAGCTAATCCCACAGCTCATCTGTTTTTCAATGCTTAAGCTAAGGGGGAAACAGAAGTGGCAGCCTAGCTCCTGAAAAAACTAGCACCCAGCAGATCTGCATATGAGAATAGACCAATACTTAGATTTGGTTGGACTCCAAAAGCTTATCATGCCTGGAAGCAGACGAGCAGGATTGTGGGGAGCATCCAGATGGAGAAGATTATTATTGCTTCATAATGAAATGCTCTAGCATTCTGAATTAATCTGTTTTATGATACAAGAGAAGCATTTCTAGTGTACTTTCATTAATTGTGCACAGTTTTACAAGTCTTTGTGAAAACCAGACAAATGTAGACAGTCAGGAGGTTGAAAAATATGCTGGTCTTTAAGCAGATCCTGTGTGTCATACCCATAGCTAAGACTTGAACTGCTATTTGACTGTGACACATTGGTTTCTGTTTACATAAATACTGCATAAATTCCATATGCTTCTGATTTGAGAAGAAATTTTTACTTTTAACATTGCAGGATATTCCTTGGGCAGGAGGAGGAAATTATTTTTGTAGGAGGTAAACACAAGACTGGGATTACAGTGAGAATAAAGTCAAAGAGAAACCCTTGTACAACTTCCTATAGTCAATTTGCTCAGGCAAAGCGGACTATGGGCCAGGATGCAGCTAAAGACTGAGAAGTGTTTAACATGACAAAAATACTGGATTAACTAAAATCAGTTCTGAAAATAGTAACTAACATGAAATGAAGCAACTCCTAAGTTACACTCTAATTCAGAAGGTAAAAGGAATACAGTCTCTGCGGCAGTCTACATGCTTTGGCAGGAATGGGAAAGCCATCGGAGACTTCCAGAATGAAATAATGTCTCAGCTTGGCACAGGAGCAGCTGCATTACCAGCTTCCACAAGATTTGGTCATCCAGTTTAAACTCAGCTACAAATCTTCAACACATCTCTATTTTTTCCCCTCATAACACAAATGTAAAAATTAAACATTCAACAGTTCAAGTTGACTAATATTTTTTAAAGAAAAATGCCATAAAAGTAATTTGGAACTTAAATTATTATAAATGCCAAGATTTGTCAGAATTGAACAAACAAAAAAACAACTCCCAAAACAAACAGAAAAACCCCACGTCAACACTAAATGGAAAAGAACATACACAGCATGGCCCAGAATAAGCAGAAACATCTGAGACAAAATCCTGAGCAGCATGGAAGCCTTAAAAAGGATTTAGGTTAAAATGATTCTTTCTGGATCAAGTCTGCAGCAATGATGTTTAGAGAAGCATTGTGCAACTGTTTGAAACTTATGAAGATGCATTAACTGGTGGGAGTTTGATGGATAGAAATATTTAATATAACGCATATATCAAAGCTCATCTAGTTCTGCCGAGTTAGAGTTCTCTAATTGGTTTCCAGGGGACTTGGATTAAGCCCCAGTTTGGTAATAAAAATACTGTGCAAAAGAATAACTGAAATAAAAAGCCTCCAAATCTGTTAGGGATATTCCATGAAGGATAAATATACTTCATCAGCAAGGCAAGCCAAATATTATCCTTTTTACCATGGCCTATTTGTTCTGTTAGAATTTTTTTTCCCTTAATTCATTTTCAGAGCTGCCACCATCCCCCTCCAAGAATATTAATGGCAGCAAAGAGCTTCACTGCTTTGCCCTCTCCTTTTCCTGCTGAAGTCAGTGTCTGTCTTGCAGCTGACTTCAAGAGCAGCAACCTCTAGCCTTTTTCCGCTTTCTTTGGAAGATGAAAGAATAAAAAGAACTATACACAGCAGATGCTAATCACATTATTTAATCCACACATCCTTGCAATAAAAACCTAGGAAGACAAGTACATGCCATTTACTAAGTCTTCTGTATAGCATGTAAGTTTTCACAAGCACATTCCCTTCACCACCTTGATGATTCTATCATCTCCTCTCACAACCATGTTGCTAAGGAGAAACTATTATCATTTAATAGTCTTCAATAGACTGAATCTAAACTACAGAGAGCCTAAAGATTTCCCCAAGTCATACAAGAGTGCGGCAGCAACAGTTAACTGATTCTACATGTGCCAACCACTTACCAAGCTGCTGTGCTGATCATCGCTTCTCCTTATTTTTATTCTCAACAGAATGCATACAAACACAAGCAAGGGAAACAACATTGGCGTCAAGTAAGTG
Organism: Haliaeetus leucocephalus; assembly: GCF_000737465.1. Lineage (NCBI taxonomy): Eukaryota > Metazoa > Chordata > Aves > Accipitriformes > Accipitridae > Haliaeetus > Haliaeetus leucocephalus. The sequence goes on from NW_010972665.1 coordinate 4,869,325, forward strand.
GGAAGGACCAGAAACAGGCTAAAGAGAAAAGTAAGTGGAGAATTAAACAGCTGAAAACAGTTCTCAGTGCTGACAGAGCCACATGAAGCAGGATGCCCTTCATTTCAGTTTAGAGTATGAATACATTCTCTTATATAATAAGGTCATTTTTTTTTCAGAAGTTATTTGACCATAATTGTAATTTCGATGGCAGTAAATTTCCACATCCAGATGTGCTGAGGAGATGTTTTTTCCTTGAGTGGTTTAATTTTCCTCCAGGCAAAGGTTCACAGTAACCTTGCATGGCTGAGTTGAAGCCAGCCAGTGGCACGGTATGGTTGACATAGCACTGCTGCGGGGAAGCGATGTCACCAGCAGTGACAGTCACTGTGGGCCCAGAAGGGAGGAATCCGTGTGAGAAATAAGGAGAAGGAGAAAGAAAGAGCTGTAAAGAGGAACTAGAGAATGCACAGTGACAGTAGCATAAGTCAGAAGAACTAAGTATCTTCTTAAAAATGGAAGTTTAAAGGAAGCCTCTGATGTAACTGGAAAATATCTGCGCGAGCTGAAAATCTGGAATAATGGCATATGGGAAAGGGAATGAGCTGTTGCGTGCGCTTGTCAAGGTACCTACACATACAGCAAACATTTTAGCATCACTGCATTGGAAAAGTGCAGGGGGCAGGGTAGAGCAGGGAGTGAGGTGTGTCCTTCCTTCCAGTGTGTGCATGAGAGAGACCTCCTACCCACTGTGCCCTTCAGCAACGAGTCACAGAGTATCGCTGCTGGTGCTTCAAGCCTGCACCATGATACGGCCAAGGCCGTTCTCGTCACTCAAAAGGCAATCGGCAGTTTACAACAGAGATGCTACGAACCAGCCTGAGACAAAGAATCCCCTATCTGTGACTGTATATTGCTCAGGCTGAAGGATTTCATTCTGTAGAAAAGGGGACTTTAAGAAGCAACTCCTGTATGAAGTAACAGAAGAAAAAATAGTATCACAGGATTACAAAAAGGGATGAATCACACCACACTGCTAACCAATTCTTCTCAGAAACCAACAAAACCCTAAAGAATAAATCAAGTCAAATAATTTTTGTCTCACACCTAATTCTGGTATTTTCTGGGACTCCTAAAGTGAGACTCTGGCACAGTCTCACTATTGCTTTTGCATTCCTTGGCAATTAATTTTCTTTATTTTGCTTTTAAAAATCTGCATGATTAAACATTTCAAAGGGGTGCATGCAGATAAAATTGCCATACATATTGAAAGATTAGCCAACCAACACCCACTTTCACAAAAAGGAGAGTAAAATGCCTGCCGCTGTCACTACAGCTTCATTTCTGGTCAACAATGTCTCTAACTGACAAAACATAGCCATCATGGACAAGAAAAGAACTTCGTAGGAAATCTTGTGGGGTGCCCCAGCTTTCCATGGACCATGAAAGCCACAGTCACAGAGGCATCTGCATATCCTCCTTTATCCATGGACTAAAAGTCCTCAGCACTATCTGACTTTGAAATCAACAAGATCATCGCACTATGATGGCAGACATGCATTGCAAATACTCTTCTTGTTTTAACAACAACAAAAATACATACAGAATAGCTTTCCTTTCCAAACTTTAGTGAATTATCCATCTGATCTTCATCGATATTGTAGCCTCTCTTCTAGTAGGAGACACAAAACTAGGAATTTAATTGATGCAATTTCTGTATCTTTGCCCAGTAGCAGGACTTCTATATTATTAAAATCTCTTCAAATAAGGATTTTCCAGGAATGCTTCTGATCTAACTGCAGGTATCAACACGATTCCTATTTGCCCCCCAATTATAAATATCATCTTCTACATGGACTGTACCAGAACCCAACATGCACAGCAGTTTTTGCACTTAGCTGTAGCGTATCACTGTAGCTAAGGAGCTGTAATTGTGTACAGTTGGTTGAAAGAGTATTATAAACAGATATAATAACTGAAGGAAATAATTCAGAGTTATTACTTATTATTAATAGTCATCTAATGAACGAATGGTGATTTAACTATCAGTTGTCACAGCCAGTGACAGTAATATCCACTACAAATGACAAAATCTTAGTTCTCAGGAATACACATCCTTTTTCCAGTTATTTCCATCACTTCAGTGGGACTCCTTGTAGAGATTATGACTATCTGTATGTCACTTTACCCAGCTGGCACCTTTCTGTCCCCACCTCCCCCACCCCCCCCGCCAGATATGAAATTCCACTCTGCTCTGCTTCCATATCCCCTTGCTTATCTTCACATTCCCTGTCTTTTCAGCTTTCTTCCCTCTATCCTCCACACCTGCAGAAACCACCATATTGCTGTGCAACATTCACTCACACCTACCATCATTGCTTCCAAAAGGAACATGCAATTATTCCTAATCTTGCAGGCTTGGACTCACAAGACAGACTCGTAGCTTTAAGAAACACCTTTTACCATCTGATGCACACACTGGCTTTACATATAACTAGATGAAACTGTGGTGGTTAAGACAACACTGTATTCAAAGAAGCTCATGGCCAACAGAATCCCTAAGCACAGCCAGTCAATACCAAGTTCTTGCTCAAAAGACCACTGTGTATTGAGTTACACATATGATAGGAACCAACAATGCTACAGGCATCCCTGTAGCTTTTAGACATTAAAGCGAAAGTCATCTTTCATAAATCTTGCTGTTTTCAGCTGTCTGTACACAGAGAAGACCACCTGTTTCATATTATTTTCAGTCTTAAACATTGGTCTCTTGCATCTCTCAGCATCACCTTCAAGTGTTTTTAATACAGCCTTGCTTTGGGGTTCTGCAGCAGCTGAAGAATGCGTGATGCTACCCAGTGAGCTGCCAGAACTTCACGCTTCAGAGAAGCTCTTGGAGCTCCATTTAAATACTCACTATAGAGAATGAACACAGATTGTAACAATCACTGCTGCATGGAAAATGCTGCAACAAGACACGACCCCTTTCACAGTACAAATACGCTGATCTCCCACTTGCCGGGAGCAACTCACCATGTTCCTTTGGAAAAGACTACAGCCTTCTACTTAAGTGCTACTTTGGTTGGTTGGTTGGGTTTTTTTTAAGCCAGATGGGGCAAAAGATAAGCAAGTCTTTACTAATTCCTGAAAAAGCATGTCTGGACTCTGTTTTCTCCTTCTTAAGAAAAAGAATTCCCTTAATTTCCTTCCTCATGTATACAATTTTAACAGGTAACCTTCCTTCTCATAGTTGTATTTCAGCCCTGCTATTAAAAAAAAAAAATTAATAGAGAAATAAAGAATTGCTACCCAAACACGTCTTTTCCTGAAACATAAACGCTGCTCTCTAGTGGAAGATGATGATATGATCTAATTTCATTAGAAGGAATGTTTTAAATTTTTCATTTTATCAGTTACAGGAAAACTTAATTCATTTTCACAAGCACTGACATATAAGAGTAGTAGGACTGGTTTGTTTTATTTCAGTCTTTCAGATTGTCCTGTGAGATTTTGGTATTTATTCCTCAAGATAAATTTGCTATACATTTATATCAATACTGTAATCACATCCAAATAACCTGACAAGTGTTTGTGCATTAAAATATTAACACATTTTCTAATTTGATCCCTTTTAGTTTTTCTGTTCTTAGACAATATAAAAACACAAGCCTATTTTTCTTATTTTCTTATGTTTTTTCCACATATTTAATAACTGACAGTCTTTTCCAGGTCTCAGTACAGACCTTTAGCTAACCGTTTTGAAGATACAACTTTAATCAATTAATCCACAGAATTTAGGCAAATATGCAGATACTATGAAAATCTTTATCCTGCTTGCTATGGGTTTCTAAAGACATTCCTGTTTGCAAGTACAGCGATACAAAACTGAGAAATTACCTGTTGCAGTGGTTCCTTCAAGCTTATACTGAAAACAGTGACGAGTGGTCAGACATCAAGGAGTATTTGTCCTGAAGGAACCAAATTTTATTCTACTTGTAGTTAGTTTATAAAATACAGCATTAATTTCTTTTTTTTTTTTTAAGTGTAGATAAAGCAGAAAAAGGAACTGCCCTCCATACTAAATTTCTTCAAGCTGTGGACCAAAGCAGCACAGTTCTAGATTTATTCCCAGCTTTCCATATTCATGACAGGAAACCTATATAGCACGTGCTTCTGTTTTCTTATCTCTCTACAGATAAGAGACATGTAAAGTAGTTTCCTGATAAACATAATAAGAAAGTACTTTATTACTTTTTTTGAAAAGGCACTTCATAAAAAGAAAAAAATTGCTCTCTGCTTATTGGTTTACAACAATTTTTGCCTGCATACTTCTTCCACCATAAGTACTCTTCCCATTAAATAGAAATGCTATGGGGAGAGAATAATTTGTCAGAGGATATGGGTGAAGCAGTCACAGATTGCTAATTAGTGTAAACCTCATCTGCAAAAATTATAATCCCATCAAGTCTGTATCTACTCTTCTGTCAAAATTATGTAGGCTATATACATTGTAGAGCAATATTATACAGGCTTGCAAAAGCACTCCAGCTTAACTTCAACCACCACCAACAGCTGCCGCACACCCTACTCAGACAGCCCTGCCCAGCTCCACAGCAAATGGCTGCGGCCCCTGGACATGCGCTCCTCTTTCCTGAAGGCTCTTAGCTGCATCTTGCCATCCATGCAGCCGTCACAGAAACGCACTGCACAGCAAACAGCTAACCCTCCTGCAACCATCTCAGGAAGCAGAACTTTGCTTAGCTTCTCCATTTGACGACTGCTTTGTCCTCTCCCCCTTCACTTACACTTCTCCTCTGGTTCTGCTCTGTTCCCATCGCTGAAGAGATCCTGCCCTCACCGTTGAGCTCAGCCGATCCCTTGGTACGAACAGCGCGCTTCAGCAGTTAACTGCAGCCTTCTACCTACTGCCAGTACTCCAGGCTTCTCCATCCGACTTGTCACCAGACTAGCAGGTCATTTTCTGTGTTCCAATCAGAGGGACCAAAGATGGGGTTTCATTTGTTTGTTTTTAGGGCAAAGAGAGACATACAGAAGATCCCTCCATCTCCAAGTATCTACTGATGTACTTTTAGAAGTAATTATTCAGCTACTCCTATTGTTAGACAGAAAAGTGGAGATGGAAGGAGGTTTTTTTGACCTACTACACATAAAATCAGAACTCCTAATCTTCAAAGAATACAAATGAACAACGTATCTGCTTTGCCATTTACTTGAGATCAAGACAGAAAGCTGTTTTCAAGTTTGAGTGCAACTCACACAGTATTTTCAGTAGACTCGAGAAAAAAAAAAAAAACCCAAGGATCAGTTTATAAATAATGACTTATTGAGGAGTTTCCAAGCCTGACAATTAAGCAAAAGTTTACATTTGTTTTAAAACAAATTAAACATAGGGATAAAATTAGAAATCAGGATATGGATATTCATAATTAACTTAATGAATTTTGGTAGCCAATTCTTGCTTCCTTAAAAATGTGCTGCCAGCAGTACCAAAATGAATCAGGGTTCCCATCTCAGGCCTCCCACGTGCAGCTGGCCTTGCTGCCTGCCTGCTGCACCATTGGCTATGCAGTTCATACTTGAGATTCTTCAGCAGCCCTACTATTCTAAGTTCAATGCCTATGTTCTACAGGAGCCAGACGGTTTAAAAGTTTAAGGGCATCTGGTGATCAAATCTGAATGATAGTACCCAATTGTTCCCATAACCTAATTAGTAGAGATTTTAGCATTACTTTCACAAATGTTTTTACTGTAGTAAAGTTTGTGTACTTGTCGTGGTTTCAGCCCAGCCGGTAACAAAGGACCACGCGGCCGCTCGCTCACTCCTCCCGCCCCCCTCCGGTGGGATAGGGGGGGAGACGGAGGAGAGGAAAAAAAACAAAACTGGAACCTCGAGGGTGGAGATAAAGGCAGTTTACTGGAACAACACAAAGAAATTGCAACAACAACAACAACGGTACTAATGAAAGAGTATACAAAAAGAGTGATGCACAGTGCAACTGCTCACCACCCGGGACTCGACGCTCCGCCACTTCCCCCACCGAAAGTCGAGCCCACCCCCCGGCCCACTCCCCATTTATATACTGAGCATGATGTCACATGGTATGGAATAGCTCCTTGGCCAGTTCAGGTCAGCTGCCCCGGCTATGCCCCCCACCTCCCAGGTTCCTGTAAAAAATTAACTCTATCCCAGCTGAACCCAGGACAGTACTGCAGTACACAAACAATTCTGAGACATCATAAACGAATCAGTGATGCTTTTCCATGTAAAGACACGATGGCTGTCTGGGATGTTCTGTTCTAGGGCTTCTACTGTCATCTAGTAATTTTTCAGAAAAAAATTCTTGAAAATTTAAATTAAAATGTAAATTTTAGGAAATACCCCAAAGTTCTGTATCTTCGACCATTAAAAGAAACCCTTAAAAAAAGCTGCTTATGAGTGAAATCCAACAGCTAATTTGTTTACTGACTGTACAGAAAGCCCAAACAATAATTACTAATCCAGATTTCTTGTAAACAATCTATTTTTGGCTGAAATACTTAGGAACTTAATAGCCTGCTCAGAGGGCAAGATGTGTTTATATTTACCTTAAGCAAGATAGGCTTTATATTACATATTCATTTAGGTTGTAAATACCTGAGATTTAAGCTCAGTAATTCTCAACTGTCTTAAATAAGCAAATGATGGAGATGGAGGTTAGGTCATCCATAAAGTTATTATGCACAAATATAATGCATCAATAAGCAAACACAAGGTTTACATTTTCTTTATCTCTGCCTCTTTTTATTGTCATATTAAAGACAATGATAACAGATGTAATTTACTGAATACTTTTTACACATACAAAAGAGTAAACCCACCATTTAAACAGCAACATTTCACTATATTTAAAAAAAAAAAAAAAAAAAAAGAGACAAAGAAAAAAAGAGGTGGTTAGTCATTCCAATACCAACTCCACCCATTTACACCTTCAGAAGAATCTTTATTCACAAAAAATACCAACCACTTTCACTAGAATTTCCCATGGTAAAATGAAGTTCTTATCCACAGGAAAGGTTTAGGGGCTTTCTCTCCATTTGGCCCCTACCTGTCTTACACTGACATATTTAAAAAGAAACAGAGCTAGACTTCTATACAGACAAATCAGAAAGTGGCAATCTCACTGAGATCACGAAGAAAATTTAAATTTATTCTGAAATTTCTGTTGTTAAAGGGAGATAGCAAAATATATATGGCTTTTAGAGCAGATACTAAATGCGTTACATTCTCAATCTTTACCTGCCAAAATCTAGGCGGAAGTGTATCTTAGTATCACATTAAAAACACAAAATAATTTGATAATAGCTATGTTGAATTTCACATCAGGTCTTCTCTGCATGGAGGATGATTTAAAAAATAAACAGCAGCATCTTTAGACTTACATCCTCTGAATGTAGCCTTACACTTTTTCTTTTGGTTGCTACATGAAGACAAACTGCAGCACAAACTTGTTCATTTTCAAATGCAAGATCATTCAGCGGCCTGCTTTTACTTCATAAGTGCGCACCTTTAGCTTTTTTTCCTCTACTTTGCTTCTCTCCGACCTTGACCTGTGTTATGAGCACACTGAATATCCAAACAATGCTGAGAAGGAAACACTAAGATACCTTCCCTCCATAGCACCAGAGTAAATTTAAACATACTACATCAAAATAATTTAAGATTTATATTCATTCTGAAAACTACTCTAGTGGGCTAAAGATTAAAATACTTTCAAATTATTTCAAGGCAATGCAGGAAAACAGCTCCCCTTTCTATTTTTACTTTATATATTAAAATAAAACTAGGTTGTTCAGATGATCCTGCTCAATTATAAAACTTTCATAAAACTAAGACTGCTGTAAATTACAGATTCCAGCAGTGTAACAGCTGCTATAATATTAAAAGCTATTTATAATTTGTAATGTTTTTGTAACAGTCTTCTCAGAATTTAGTAACAGCTTTACCATTTGCAGATTCTTGCAGGTACATCCCAAAGCAGAGTCCTGGGGAGCAAAACCATTTACTGGATGATAACTTGGAATAAAAGAAAAACAATTAAAAAAAAAAAAAGCAAAGAGCAAATATTTCAAACACTTTTAACAGCACTCCTGAAGTTTAACTCAGTATAAATGAATGAAAGACTCAGTTCTAGCTTTCTGAAGTCTCTGTTCTTACCAGCTACAGACTGACCTCTGCAGCTCCTGTTGAAAGGCCATCTCCAAATGCACTCTGTGCAAGCTCACAGAACTCTTGCAGTTTTGGTTTTATTGATCACATCTGAATAGATGTGTCTAATACTGAGTTAATAACAACTTCTACTCATTAACACAAAGATCTAATTCTAGCACATGAAGAAGAAAATTTTATCAGCTGAAATCCACTTTATTTCCACTCTCTGGTGCAGAGAAGCCTCTCCTTTCAGGGTCTGTAGTAACAACAGGTGGTAAATAATTGGGCAATTCTTTTGATAGTATTTCACTTACCAATTCACAGTTATTGAGACATACAGAACTGATAATATACATTTCTTAATTTAAATGATGTTTTCTGCTACTTCTTGTTTTGCTATCTTGTATTATGTCCAAGTGCTACGTAACAATGGGAATATGAAATTCATTATTATCAAATATCAGAGGCCTCCTAGGAGGGGTTGATTCTTTGTCTGCTTTGTGCAACAGCTTAAAAAGTCCTGTTCCAATATTCATCGGAATTCCCATGATGATGCACTCAGAAACACCTACGAAAAAAACCAAACATGTTGAACATCTGACAAGTAAGGATTTACAAAACTGTTTTCATTTGCCCATTCTGTATGCATTGCCTATCAAACCTCTTTCAAGCCTACATGTTAAAGATCAATGTCTCTTCACTAGATAAAGTTAAATTTTATGGTCATCGGATCAGTATGTTATTTGTGTTGTTTAAATTCTAGATGGAAAAAATGCAACCTAACCTAAACACCTTCTCTAGCAATGGAAGAGCCTCAGAAGGTTTGTTTTTGGAGAAGACACATTCCACTCAGTGCCAAGAGCAGAAGATGCAAGGCAAAGTTACTTTATGTTCATCCTCTGACTCAGTGCTAAGACTTCAGTCAAATCTGGCCAAGTTCCCTTGACATGCCCGTAACTTCCCAGTGAAAGAGGCATATCACTACGTTAGCTATACCACTTTTTTTGCATTTTCACAATTCAAAAAGTGCATGTTTTGAATTTAAAGATTTAGTCTGTCCCAATTATTTTTGATAGCCATAACATTTTCACAGAAATGTGCTGACACATCTATATTCCACATCTACTCATGTATACAACTTTTCCAAAGAACATTCCACATTAAAAGCAATCTATCAGATACCAGTGGTTTTTTTTCCTTGGCATACTGTTATGATCCAAATGACACTTTCACATATTCTCAGGAGTATAAGAATGTTGTCCTTCATATAAATGTTTAAGAAAATAACAATAAATAGCTGTACCTTCGAATGCACAAAAGATGAAAATCAATTTGCTTAAAATTCTGGCAAGATTCGATTGGCAATTTAAATGCATATTAATGAAGATTCTGTATTTTTGCTCTTAGACCATTGCTGCATTTCTACTACATATTTTCCAACATTATGCACTTAAAAATCTTGTGCAAAATAGAATTCTTAGGAGTCGCTTAATGTTTATTTAGGCCTCTACAGCATGCAGGTTACACAGATAAAGGAACCACCTTTCTAATACCTAGCAGAATAAAATCTATCTGGTTTTGCACAATAACCTTTCAAGCTGAGCCAACCTCTGAACCATGGAAACTGCAGTTAGATTTGGGAATCCTTCTTCCCTTGCAATACTTCCATGTATACAGTCAGAAGCCCTTCCTCCCCAACTTCCTTTGGCCTCACCGACAAAATAATAGTTTGCAGCATCTGACAGCAGTCACATATAGCAGGAAATGCTCAGACAGAACATGCCATTATAACAATCAAGTGTATGTATGTTATGTACTTGCTCAGACTAATGTATACTAGAGGCGAGAGACAATTGTATCAGACAGCTGAAGATAATGATATCATTGGTGGCAGAAGTGCCAGCAGAGCACACTCCGCTCTAATGACCATCCAAGACTCCTCCAGTGCAAAGTCTTTTAACGCTACCAGTTATAATCTAGTGCAGGTCTAAACATCTGGCTGACAGCTATGAACTGCTGCTTTCACTTTCAGCTGGGTGAAGATCGGTAGAGATGAAGCTAGTTGTACTGCTCTTATTACAAAGTTTATTTTTGACACTTCCCTTCCAGACCACCTCCTCATAAATGAGCATCACAGCAGTGATCTGTAGCTCTCAGTTCCCATTCTTAAGTTACAAATGAAAGTGCAGTTGGCTACTCTTTGGGAAGGGGATAGAAAGGTAAAGTAAATCGACTATATCTCTAAGCAGTGGCTTGCACTTGCTGATCCTGCTTCTACAGAGGATGCTGCTGGAACTGGATGTACTCCTCTGCTCTAGTTTCAACCCACTCTGCCCACTGAAATGTGGCACCAGCAGTTCTCACAAGAAAATGCCTGTCTTTATGTAGGTAAAGCAGGAATCAGCTGTTCCCCATTTTCTCGGGGGGGAGAAATGCATCTTACAAGACAAAAGGGATTCAAAGGCCAGATGGTCTAAAACTATACCCACAGATTCAGGAGAAGCACTGACTTGAGATGCCATTCAGTTCAGCACCTATAGTTCATTTTGGGTACATACTCATTTTTCTTGGCAATGTTTGCAATTTTTTCTTGCTCTGGAGATGCAAAACCATCAGTGTGTAAGAGTTTCTTTTCATAGCAATTCAAAGAGATAACTAGTGATGGCCAGGTCAGGCAGCTGCACAGCACTTTTTTGTACAAGGAAGTCAGTATCATCTCTTCAGTTTTGGAAGACAGACAACAATTTTCTGTTTTGTCCATTTCATTTTCTTATTTGAAGTAAAGCATATATATAGAAAGCAACATGAAAAGATCTTTGGTTTCCACATTATTCAAAACAAGGTTTTACCAGCTCAAAGGCGACTTAGAGAAAACATTTTATTTTCCTTACTGTCCAGGATGGAATCAGTCTCCCAAAGGATCTTTGCTTTAATTATGGGCAAATAATAATAAAAAAAAAAAAAAAAAGAAAGAAAGAAAATCCCACTCTCGTGGAATGCTGGACAGCCAGAAAGTGGCAGCGCTCTTAAAATACAAACTAGTAACACAAAGGTTTCTAACAGATTCCAGATATTCAGAAAATATACTGTCCACAAAGCACTGTTAATTGACTACACTTTCTAAGACCACCTACAAATACATACAAACCAGTAAACCTTAACATAATACATTCATATTTTTATACTTCATTAGCACCCAGAAACCCCAAATGAGCAGTTACTGCTCCGGGATGGTATGCCTTACATAAACAGGTGTTGAAGAGGGTGAAACCTGCTTGACTACTTTTCTCTGTTTAACCTACTAGATAGAGACTTGTTAACAAATCATTCCAAAATGTATGTAGCTTAAAGGAGAATGAAATCTGGGAGGAATGGGGGCAAAGGAGTTTAAAAAAAGAAAAATAATTTCAATTCCAAATATTAGAGTCCATGGCAGAAATGCAAAATTAAAAGACAAAGAGAATAACAAAAAACTCGTCTATCTGAATTTTGTTTGGCTCTATGTACATGCATGCACTTGTGTGCATGTATACATATATTTTTAAACTTTTATCAGGTTCTTTCATTAATTCAGCGAGAGTATGATTCAATGGATGTTAATGAACCTAACTTTAAAACTGAAACCGATACATTTAAAAAGAAATTTCTCAGGACAGGGATCTCTGTTCTGTTAATGAATGGAGTACTGATAAACAAGGCTTCTAAATAAAAAAAAATCACCACCCCACAGTTTTTATCTATTTACATCAGAACTAACTGAAGAGGACAAGAACTTTGTGCTTCTGTTTATTTCTAGTTACAATCATCAGATAAGCAATCATTATGCACAGTATGATATTCACCTATGCTACCTGAGACACATGTCTTTCTACTTCTTAGTAGGAATGAAAATGAAACCTAAATACTAGATTCCTCAATAAGCTCTAGGTGTTGAAGATATACAACTTTCAAAACTGAAAAAACAGAACTACCAATAGCAGGACAAATTTCCTGGTATTGCACTGAGCTATGTGGTGAGAAGTAAAACCAAATTACTAAAGTCTACTTTAAGAAACTTACAACAAATGTCCAACTGACTTCAAGATCTCTGACTGAAATTAGAAGTAGAGAAACATTCACCAAACCTCTAGGATTAAGAAGTATGGATTAGCATCAGGCCTGAAGTTTTTGACATGTAAGCTGAACAGAAAGCTTAAGGGCAAAAATCCAATGCTTTGAAGAGGTTTACAGATGCTGGGTAAGGACCACAAACTGTAGCAGAATTTGCAATACCTACCACAAACAGAATCCTTCTGTCCAAAGTAGGCAGCATCAAAGAGATGGTCTGCAGTCTTTTCAAAAGAAGCTAGCATCAACACACTTTCCTTCATTTTTGCCAGTCCAAACCTAGTAATGCCCAGCACTTCACCCTTGATTGATGGAAAAACCCAAAGAGAGACTATCATAATAGTGGCTGGAGGTCAGTTATATTTGCTAAAGAAGCAAATCAAGCGAACAACAGAAATGTAGTTTTTATTCTAACAAACACATGAAACAAGTAGTGAGTAAAAAGGTTACTATCTACAATATATCATTGTCATAATATGCTGCTTCACAGTTAAACATCCCGAAGGTTAATAGTTTGGTAGTAATCAATATTTAAATAAAACAGAAGTGATTATTCATACACAACAGAAGCTGTTATAAATGGTTAATAGATTTTTTTATTATTTTTTTTTAAAGCAAAAATATTGGAAAGATTGAAAGAAACATGGCCATGAGAAAAAACACAAAATTATAAAGTAGTTGCTGAGCTACAAATTTTAGTGGGGTCTGAGAGCACTATGCTGAAGCTACTGCCTATTGTCTACTGTTAAATCCAACTTCAGCTGCCAGGAGATTACAAAAGATGTTAAATCTTCATTTTTTTGCTCTCCAGAAAAAAAAGTAATTAGCTTTTTACACTAACTTGGTTTATTTCTGCCTCTGTTTCTAACAAACATCCTGATTATAACAGACAGTGCACAGAAGCACAAGTCAGAAGCACAGACAAAAGAATGCATGCTAGGAGCCTAACAAGTGTAAAACATTGCACTCTGATGCCCTTTTCCACTATTGTGTTGCAGCCCCACACAGCCAGCCCTGGGGACTGCTGCAGCTCAGTACAACAAAGCGCCAGTTTTGGGAGAAGTCAGAACTCCTTCATCCATTTTACTCAAATTAAACCCTTGCACTCTGGCAGGCAAAGTGGAAAGTCTTACTTCACTAAGCATACTCAAATCTAAAAAACATATCAGATGTGAAAGAAAGAGAGTCAATCAATAAAGAACAGATACAATTTTCTACTAACAAGTTCTGGAAGACTGTTGATACTCTAAACGTAATCTGATTCTATTTGTAATGTCTGTATCCTTTGTCTCTTATAAACAGTGCAGCTGCTATGAACCACACCCCGTGTGGTTTTCTGCTCAGCAAGCCTTAAATTGCATGCATCGTTACCCAGTTGATTTTCATACCACAATTTTTAGGATTCCTATTTCCAATATGAAATTATAATTCCCTACTCATTATATGAACTTGTTTTCAGTCAAAATAGACCTTATACTCCCTACCCCCAAGAAACAGATTAATTAAGCGTTTTGTTTGATATACAAACAACAGTATCTGGTCAGTATAACATACAATTCTTTAAACCTATAACTCACCCATCTTTCCCAAACATGGTCAAATTAATTTGTATGAACAGGCCAATGCAACATTTAGAAAAAGCATAGTACAAACCTTGTAAGTCATTAGATCAGACAGCAACATAACATGTCTCCTGTCAATGCTCATACCATGGTTCACCATTGTATACTGAATCTCATTGATAATGGTTGTCCGAGCAGCTTCAATTCCTAGTGTCTTCTCTACCTACACAAGAGATTATGTTAGATTAATGAAGAACCAAATGCTTGGAATAAGTATATTCCTGGAACAAATGCCACCTAATGTCAGATAACACTCCATTTTCATTACTAGCCTTTTGCATTTCTCTGTTTTAAAAATATTCATAGAAAAGGCTTCTTTGAAGTGAACAGTGCTGCCAGTTGAATTATTCTCTTGTGCTAATGCATTCTGACAACTATTAGTGAAACCAGGCTTGATTAGATATCAACTGCTGCAACTGAACACAAACAAGCACTTGTAATAAAGATGGTATGGGGAAAAAACCTACAATACCCGTTTGAACATTACCTCGTAAGTGTTGTTAGAGGACGTTTTTGTTCCTTTCACTCCGTGAGTAGCCATAACAGCTCGCAGATTATCACCTTCAACTAAAAGTTTATATTTTTCCTTTCCACTTTGTTCATCAATGTGAATGACAGCTCGGGAAACCTCTGGTATACCTTGCACTACAACCTTCACAAAACAAAAAAACCTAGTAACTTTGATGTGTACAGTAACGCAGTATAAAAGGGTAACCCTTATCAGCATTCCAACCTATTTAGAAGCTCCAGTTTTTGGAGTAAATGCTCAATTAAAATAAATATGAAATAAGATTTCCTGCTCTTAAATACACTAGCGCAAATGTGACATTCACACTGTACTATAAGCCTTACTCACTACCTACATTTTATATTTTATGCCAGATATCCTCACACTCAGACCTGGGTATCTGAATGGTGGTAGATCCACACAACTGAAAGGGCATCCTGCCAATAATAAGGTTCACGTATCACTATTTTTAAAATCCGAAGTAGACAGTCTCCTCACAGAAAGCTGCAAAAAATGCCAGATACTGTCATGTGGTTGAATTCTAGATGCAGCTGGAAGAAGATATAACTATTTCATACAATGGCTGCACTCTGAATGCTTCAGTAAATGTTGCAAGTAAAGTATCAAGACTTAGATTTTATTTATAAAGATTAGCAACAGAGGCTTAGTTTCAGCTGTAAAGCAGTAGCATTGCAATCTAAGAGTTATGGATTCAGACTATCTTCATTGTCAATATTGACCAGAATTATTTTGTCTTTCCACCATAGAATCCCAAATTATTATTATTGATTACCTCCTACAAAAGCATGAGACAGTCTTTGTTTTTACCTTTGGTAGTTCTTCCTTCAGGGACTGCAATACATAATACATTGAACTCTTGCTGTTTTCACGAGGGGTCACACATACAACTGCTTCTCCATGGACAGCAACATCCCCAGGCTTTACTCTGAGTTTAGATATGCAAATAGAGTAGCGCACAGTCTCTGCATTCACCTGTGGCAAAAGTCAGCCAACAAACATCAGGGTATCTCTCATATATAAATCTGCTCAAATACATAGAGCAGTCTTTCAACAGAATATAAAAAAAGTGTAATGTAGAAAAATAAGCAAAAGTTGTTACTCTTATAAGTTGCATGAAATACTATCCCATGCTGAGGGTATTGGCCTATATGCTACCTAATGGACAGAAATGGCATCCTTGTATTTAGCAAGGAACCAAAGAAATGAATGTATGTTATTTCATTTCCAAATAAAGGAAAAATTATTCACTTTACAAGGTAACAAAAAAAAAAGGGGGGGGGGTGTGTGGAATCCAGATGTAATGTAGCCACAGGACATCCTTTGTTCGCTTTCTTTTTTTTAACTTCCACTGGTCTGACTTCGTTTCTGAGACAGGATTAAGAGAACCTTTGGAATTTACCCAAGGCATATTCTGCATAAGAACTGAACAACTCACCTCTAATCTCAGTAGTCTAATGCGCTCTAAAGACAGCTTCACTAGGATGAAACAATCATCTGGAAGAAACACCTCCTCAATATATTCTGAAATCTTTAAGAGATAAGGACAAAATACTTAGCATGTGAATATGGTTAAAATGCCCCATAGCAATTGATTAAAATGTCCCATAGCATTTAAAGCATTGGCAATAACACAATTTTTCCCACCTCTCCTAATAAAGTTTTCTCAATTCTTCCTTTAACCAGACGGGCAAAATCAGGATCATCATCTTTGTCCAACTGTGCTGTTATAATAGGGGTGCTACAAAGAATAAACACACACAAAAAAACCACTTAGAAAATTGCTCAGGTAGATTACAGATGGCAATTTGAGTTACAAGCAGCCTTATGGAACCGATCTAATCATCTAGAGTAGTATTTAATAACATAAAGAGACCTTCAGCTTCCTCAGGTACATTTAAGAAAATTATTGTTCATGTACTTCAGGCCAGTAAAAACAACCACACACGCAAGAGATTATAACATAACAAATCAGTGACTATTTTCATGGCGTACATTATTCTAGTATTCTTTAAGTGGATACCTAGTAATAGGTAAGTTTCAACTAGCACTAAACATCAGAAAGTTTCACAATATATGAGACACCTAATGGAATATTAAACTTAGGAAGTAACTACTTTACCTCATTTGATTTTCAGGAAAATAAAACTTCTCTCTTCTCTGCCCTAAGTATCACTTAGTTGGACAGACGTTAGATTTTTTGTATTTTGGTATTCCATGGATTCAATGTTATCTACTATATTATTGAGAACAGGGAAATGCTATCACATATTGAAAATGTATCCATCAGGTTTCACTTAAGCAAAAGAAAAAAGCAAAACCAAAACAATGTTAATACCTAATAGCCTTTGAAGCATTAATGATTTCTTTGATTCTTGGCACACCCAAAGTAATGTTCATTGAAGCAACGCCAGCAAAATGGAAAGTCTTCAGAGTCATCTGTGTGCCAGGCTCACCAATACTCTGTGCGCAAAGAGCTCCTACTGCAGAACCAGGCTCCATCTGTGCCCTAATAAAGAAATTCACTCATAAAAAAATACAGAAAGAGACATAGAACTCAAAAAGGCATAAAATCCTAAGTAAGCACAGACAAACTACACTGGCAGATAATGAGAAGTTTGTTAAATTTTTTTTTTTTTTTTAAATGAACAGGGGAGAGGTTAAAAGGTCACCAATACTCAGGACACTGATCTCATGCAAGGCAAGAAGATGCCCTGTTACACAGACATTCCACAGATGCAGTGTAACATCCACAACAGAAAACAAAATGTTTGTCCTCTTCCTCCAAAGCATCAAGCAGTAGATTCAGGATTGCCCATTCAGGGAAATCCCATATGCTAACTTACCCAAAACTCCCCTTTATATGTTTAAGCATGAGAGACCTCTATTAAGTCTTCTTTTAAGTAATTATTATGCAGATTACTTTTTAATCAGAACAAAATCCAGATATTAATGTCTTCTTGTTTTCATCTTATTCAAAAACCCTATACTGATGACCTACTTTGCCTTCAAGTTATGCATGTAATGGGCTCATTCCCACATTTGCCCCTTTCTAAAATTTATGTACTTTGAGAACTGGTTGTCCTTACAGAACAAAGAATGAAGACCACTACACTACACTATGCATTCTCAAAATGAGATGTGAGGGGTGGTTTACATTCTCCCATACAATTTTCTTCAGATCCTGCAGTTAGCATTCTTCAGCTTGCACAGAGTGCAATGTGATCTGCTTTTCTAGAGCAAAAACCTCTGAACTTAAGGCACAATAACACTTCCTAAATCAATCTAACTCATAGCAGCTTCTTGCATTTTCCTCGATGAGCTCTTACCAAGTAAAAATGCTGTCTAATAGTTATTTAGCTTGTACCATCTAAAGGAATTAATTCTGGGTGACTGTAAAACAAAATTATTTAAATAGAGGTTATTGTTTTCACTATTATTTGGAGACCTCTTTACATTCATGTCACATCTATCCAAAAATTGCTGAAATCTCAGTCGAGATATTTCTCCTGGTAAAATGACAACAGTCTAAAATACGAAAACAAACATCATAGCAATTAGATCCTTTCCAAGGGTACCATCTTTCAGTTGTCAGATCAACATAATATAGTATGCTAAACCAACTTAATACAGTAAAATAGGCAATTCATGTTTAAGAACACTTAAGACAAACATAAGCAAGTAATCTTAATAACTGAAAGCAGAAAACTGGTAATTGTTTTAAAATAGTAATGTTAAGAATTTATGTATATATTAATTTTCTAGAAAAAGAAAAAATACTAGTAAACAATTAATGCAGGTGAGTGTGAGGCCACAAAGCAGCTGTCACCAATGGCTGCATGCCAATGAACAAATCCAAGCAGTCTAAGTAAATAAAACAACTCTCGACAGGTAAGAGTTGAAAACATCCACACTATCACTATCTTGTTGGAGACCAAGAATAACAAACAAAAGGCTCCTACAGGTACATAACAGATTCAAGAACATGTTAGCATGAAGCGTGACATAACTCTTCAGATGGTGTAGATGAAGAATAACCATCAAGATTCACATGTATTTGAAACTGATCTATTCAGACATTATTCTGCATGGACTCTTTGGAGGTTTGGAACAATCTCCTGTGAGAGGGAGAGAAAGGGAACATGTCTGCCTTAACAAGCCCACCTGTAGATGGTGATGCTTTTTTTTTTTTTTTTTGGCATTTTACCTTTGTCTTGCAATGTTTATATCACTGAGGCCAACTGTTTCTTATTCTTTATTTGTATTGCATTCACAACAGAACCAACATTCATATATTAAAAATAGCAAAATACACTCCTAGATTGCAAACAAATCAGTAAATACTGAATTAGGGCGGGGGGGTAAACTGACAGAAAATAACAGGCTAAGCACTTACCTCATGTATTTGTCCCTACAAGTCTCTAGAAACTTCTCTAGTTGTGTTGGAGTAATCCTATCCAACTGATATAAAACTCGTGGCTGAAAAGAGAATACAACAGTTGGAAAAGCAAAAGCATACAAAGATTTAAAATAACTACATAATCACCCCCTTGAAACTATTTACCTCTGTTGTGCCATTGTCATTAATGCCGTACTTGTCCCTAGTTTTTTTTATCTTCTCAGAAACACCTTTGATGAATTTTTTAATTTCCTGAAATTACATTAAAGCAACAGTAAGCAAAGACATGGTCTTCATATTGAAATCTTCAGCAGTAAGTTACTTGCTTAGAGCTCCAAATGGAATGTTTACAATAATAAATTAACAATGCACAATATGAAAAGAGGAACATCAAAACTTAAGACACACACATACACTAGAATTTAGCAAACCAGATTCACTCTTGTGTAACCACAAATTAGTAGCAGTACCTGAAATATGGTCCACGCTGAATAAAAGCATCCTTCCTGAGCACACACTGAAAACTTAAAAGAGATTTGACTTTCGTTGATCCTTCCTTCCTACCCATCACTTACTGAAACTGATTCTACCATCAAAAAAACCCCCAAAACAACCAACCAACAACAAAGAAACCCCTCAAAATTCTTATTTCTCTGTATACGGACAAACATGTTCTCACTCATTTCTCAGTATTTAAAACAAGTCAAAGCAGAAAGACTGTGGCATGACAGGAAGTATATAAAGGACACCTCCTGGACAGATTTCAGTGATTCAAGACTTTATTTGCCCCCCCCCAAGTTGATATATACACATCAGACTCTACCTAACACAGTTCAAATAACTTCTCTATGTTGTGGACAGGTCTTGCAGACAATTCCATTTAACATGTAGTAGTACCCAAGTCTTTCATTCTATTGTCAGAAAAATATCCAAAATTTCTATGAAACATCATTCAGGCATTACACACTTTGGATGTAGATATGTACACTAGAAGTCATGAAGTATGAGGTCCACAATTAAACTTTTCCATAAAAGTACACTCAGTGCAAGTCATTACGATAACACAGACTTTCAAAACCAAAATATAAACAAAAAGCGAGAAGCAATCCTTCCATCTACTTCAACAATGATTTAAGAAAGCCTCCATGGAGGAGTGAATAGTTTGATTTTTAGAGTTCTTTTAAACCCTTTCCACCCAATTAGTCCTGCCTGACAACGAGGATGATGATTATATAGTATCACATCTTCTGCACTCAGTACTGGACTCCTTCCAACCACTGTATTAGCTGGGCACTGAAAATTACTTGCAATTTTTTTATTTTTTTTTTTTTTTTACAACTGAATTCAGAAATCATTATCAAAACACTTCTATTGCATCTTAATAGAATCCTCAGATTCTCAAAGTAACAATATTTTAACTGGTTATTCAAGGTATTTTCAGACAGTACATTATTTTCTGTGAATACTAGAACAAAATTCAAATGAAAGAACTGACAACAGAAGTGTGCTACTGGAACGGATGCTTCAAGTTGTTTCCCCAGTTGGATGACAACAGGATGCATTCATACATTTCTGCCCCTTTTGCCCTGCAGTTAATTAATATTAATTAACAAACAAAATATTTTGCCATTTTAAAGGTTTTTGACCCTGAAATCTTTGCATAAAATTGATAATTTGATTTATCTCCTAAAATAAGTGTTAAGTAATAATGTGGTATTAGAAAAATTAATCTTTTTACTACAGGTACATTAAAAAAAGAGGAATATTGCAGGACTTGCAGAAGATCACCCAGAACATTCAATCTAGAGAAAAGAAAACCATTAAGGAGAGATTTTAAAAGTAATTCTATCTTGCAAGATGCTTCTTTCGTGAAAAGGCAGGAAGGGAAGAATGGAAGGGGAAGAAGGCAGAAGGTGTAACACTAAGTTCTTCCTCCAGAAGACTGAAGACTAAATTCTTTTAAATGTTCACCTACCCACATAAAACCAGGGGACAGTAATAATAAACCACAGCACCACCACCTCAAAAGAAGTTGCCATACTGACTAAATATTTAGTCATGTGATCATATGGAGAAAGGGCAGACTTAAGATCAAAACAGGATAGGACTGCAAACAGCATTACGGCAAACTACTTATTGTCAACTTTTCCTCTTTTGACAGTCCCCAAGTACCAAAATACTTAAAAAAAAACCCCCAAACCAAGAAACCCTCCAGCTTACAAAATCATTATATATCATTCTGAATTGTAGAAATAAGGTACTCAATTGATACATTATTTCCATGCACTAGAGCGAAAAAAGAAAGGTGAGAAATCAAAGATAAATCTCTGCAGAGATTTATTTTTCATTGTCAAAAGTTTTATTCATGCACAAGAACTAAAAGAGGGAATGACCTATTCATCTCACCTTTCAATTATCTGTTGGGAGTTTATCCAAACTATGGATTAATTTATGCTACAAATAGAAAGAATATGTAGCTCACTCTTTGCTGAGCCTGTTTGTGGAGCTATCACCTCCAGTGCAACACTGTCCTCTATGAGCACAGCTGTGTAACTTCCAGAGTGAGCTCAAGAAACCACTGGTTCTTTCACATAGTCTAAACCTATAAAGTCTTTTAGCCTGGACCTGTTTAACAAAATGGCACCAAACTGACTCAGTAAGCTCTGGCTCAATGTGGGCCTCATCAGCTCCTACAGAGCCAATGTTTAGTCAAAATAGCAGCCAGGGTATAAAGCCTGGTCGCTCCGGTGTTTGCATCATGTTTCCCAGCACTTAAGCTGGTGGGATCATTTATATACGTGAAGCACTGCTAATATAAGAATCCTCACAGTTAAGAAGCCCACTGAAACACAGAGCAGTACAGACAATCCCACAAGATTCAGCAATAATCCATTTGAATCCAGGCAGATCCATTAAGTCAGCTCTACATATGCCAGCACTGACTGGCTGTGCACTGAGCATTTTCCATGTTTGCACCACGCTCCACAGTACTCATAATATTCTATCATCTCCAAAAACCACAGAAAAATTATTGAATTTTTTTTTGGTTTAAATTGTGAGGGTTTCTGAAGATTTTCCCAATTTCAATAAGAAAACAAAAATTTTCCTTCACCTGTATCTTAATATACTCAAACACGTTAAAATATTAACACAACTGAAACTGTGCCAGCCAACAATCTGCTTGTTCATCAGTTGAATTCCCTCCAGTGAGGACAGAGTGCAGGCAGAATGAACGCTAGTCTGTTTGAAAAACGCTATTTAGACATACTGTTTTCTGATCAAGAGTGGATAAACCCATTACAGGAATCTCCTGGTAAAATAACAGTGAGAAGAAATATCTCTGTTCTGGAAGGGAAAAGTAGAGGAAGGGACAGGAGAACATCAGAAAAACATGCTAATATCCTTAAAGGTTGTAAGAATGAGTTTTAGAAAGGAGAGTCATGTACTAAAAGCAAGCTTCCTCAAAATCCTCAAATTTAACTATGGGGATTAATTCACATGTCAAAGGAATTGTGTAAAATATTGTGATGAACACCTACATTATAATTCAACAAGCAGTAATGTATATATGCTAATCAGTTACTTTAGCACTATACACACATCTTTAGCTAAAAAGCACTAACATTAAGATTCACACAGTGCACACACATGCTACAATTACCTCATTATATTTTTCATAACCTGTCTCAGTTAATGTCTTCAAGGATGAACAGAAAAAAAAAAGGAACAGGAAAGAAGAAAATGTAACTATCTAATACTTAAAAATCTTAAGTTAAACTAATTACCATTAAGGTGATGTAGCCATATCTGTGCTTCTGAAATTAATAGCAATTATTTAGATTTTCCTGATATGATTAAAAAGATGTACATCTCAAAGAATAGCTTAATCTCCAAACTCTGATATTAGTATATTGCATATTTTTTTCCCTTCAGAGATGCAGTTAAGATTTACAGCATATTTCAAGTATGGATATAATTATTTTTTCAACTCTACTCTAGCAATGGAATTGCAAATCAGGTTCATAAACAACTGCTTACTAGTTTTGTCACAGTCTGCTCTGAAGCACTCTGATCTATTAAAAAGAAACCCTTCAAAAGCAGGTCACTAAATTCATGTTGTTCTCATCACTGCCAGAAATGGGAAGGTTCATCACGGTAACATCTTTATGTGCCCACAGGCAGGTTAATTCTACAATTTTTATCACTGTCTCCCAAAGTAGTCTTAAGTGTGGCTGCTCTCATAAATATTACAATTGCTTAATACTCTTTCAAACAAATTGACTTTTACGATTCAAAGTGCAAGCAGTCAGGTGAACGTTCACTCATCCTTAAATGACATGTAAGTACTCCCCAGAAGGTAAGTCCTGTCCAGCAAAGCACATCATATGACAGAAATTTTTTGCTGGATTAGTATCATAAGAAAGCAAGGTAAATAGGTGTACTTGTATAGCTAGTGTTTCTATTACACGAAAACAAGCAACTGAGTAAAACCAGTTTTTCAGAAAGCTGATAATATCAAAACATATGTGTAATAACAGAGTATGAGAGTCAGTACTAAGCAGTTTCTTACATAGAGTCAATAAGTATTATTTCATTTCTGACATCCCAGGGGAAGCACATAATTACTCTACCATCTTGCTATGGAGAGAAATTCCAGCAAGATATCTCAGATCAGCAGCACCTTCTACTCAAAGATCACTAGATTCTTCTCTCATTTCTAAAGCTCCTGTGGTGAACATGAACAACTACCATAATAAGAATTAAAATTACTAGTCCTCCTGTCCTGCCCCCTAAATGTACAGAAATATATTACTGAACAAACTACTATTCCTGCTACTAATGCATAAAATTCAGCCATTGCTCCTACAGATTGATAAGACCATTTTATTTAGTTTCCTTGATTTACAAGGAAAAGTTAATCACAATGTGATAAGAAAGTGAGACAATTACCTGCAGAAAACTGTCTCGGCAGCAAAGAAATTCACTCTTCTTCATGATGGACTCAGATGTTAACACCAATTCATTTTTACTAAGGGCTGGTTCACTTCGGCATGGATATACAGCCTTCAGAGTAAAAAAAAAATACTTTTCACATAAAACATATGCACAGTATACACACACATTTCTAATTCTATCAATTTATTATACTCACAGTACAGAAATCTGAACAGTCATTTCAGGAAAAGGCTTTTATCTTTGGGGGCCGGGGCGGGACAGGGAGAAAAAGCAACAAAACCCCCCACAAAACCAAACCAAACAATACCATTCTTCAAACATCACAGTATGTCCAGAGTTATTCAACAACACACCAGGCCTCTGACCTAAGCAGCAAGAAAGAACGTGCATGTCTTGATTTAATAAGGAATTACTTTGTGTAATACAAGTCCAATCTAGGACCCAACTAAGCCAGGAGTAATTTATCTAGTGAGCTGGGTATTAGGCCCTAGAACTATGTAAGCACAGAAGAAAGTTCTATTTTACACAGCTTATACACAGTTTAGTCCTAGTTGCTCTGTTCTAATGTCAACAGTATCTATAACTCTTAGCATACACATGCTGAAAGAATGACCAGGACCACTCAAAAAGGTAATTTAAAAATAAATTCTTCAACAATTATCCCCATAATTTATTACTTCCTCCTACATGCTCAATAGTCTTTTCACACTTCCAACAAAGATTTCAGTAATCCTTACTCTGATATTGTCTAGAACTCGCTTGAATTCCAGTGGTTCATCCTTCCCTTCCATGGCTGCAGGATCCAAGCCATCTCCTCCATAAATAAACTGTATAATGTCACCAGTAGAACTTCTAACTGTCAAATCATACTGTGAGCAAAGATCTTCAAGTGATTTTACCAGCCGCCTCTGAAGGGGGGGGGAAAGCCACAAGGAAAGTAAATGGGATCTTTTTAAAAATAGCTATTGATTTGAATTACAAAAAGTATAGAAACTGGACTGAGGAAATAAATCTGACACAGTGATTAGCAGGCATGAAAACCTATTTTAAGTCATACATTATCCCCAGGGCTTTACTGTACATTCCCCAGAACATGAAAGCCAACAATAATAAAATTTAAAAGCAACAACACAATTCTCTACGTTTAGAAATTCCATCATATAGGAAACCTAACGGTAACCTGCAAGAACCTATTATAGTCTGAGGAATTCGGGGTTCTTTTTAAACAGAACATTCATATTCTTCCAAGCAGGTTTATTTCTCAAGGGATACAACACTTTTTGCATATGGAAGCAAAACCAGTCAACAATTATTTTCACTGACAAAAACCAAAGAGCTCATCCATCAAAGCCAGTAGATGCTATTTTTCTACCAGTGCTAGCTACTTCTCTTACATTAATTCATTGTGTTGGGAAATCCCTTTACTACCATCTTCCTTCCTCTGTCTCCCCAAAAAGATGGCATGCTATGAAGCATTAATGGTTAAAAAGGTTTTTACTTGAAAGATGGACTTCATTGTTATATGAAAGTAAATTAGCTCACTAAAGAATATCAATTGGTAATTTTTTTTTACTGAGGAAGAAAAAGGTAAGATGAAAGAAGTGTTAAGATTTTTATTTATTTTAAATTCCGAAGTCCAAGTGCTACAATTTATTCACGTAGGCTTAAAGTTGATGAGTGAAAATATTTTGGAGGTGCTTATTATATTTACGTATGTTTGTATGTACTCACACACATACAAACATTATTCTGTTACTTTGGGAGACAAATAGTCTAATTAGTCACCCACCCCGACAGGAATTGATTTTAGTCTTTGTAGAGTTACTTGCATATCTCTGAACGTGTCCCTAGCCCCAGGTTATCTTGGCTTTTCTCCTGCCTGTTACACTAGGAAGATGACTATACTTAAAATACTACTTAAATACTTCACTGAAGTCTTAAAACTGCTCATATAGCAAGAAGCTTTGTTGGAGAGACATTTGTTTTCACAGGAGATAAAGCCAAAGATCTTATGGAACTTGAAGTCCAAGTCTATATAGCCAAGGTGCCTGTTACCTAAAGAGGACAGATACTGAAAGGGAGTTTTAACCATATTTCTGCCATCCAGATAATCTTTTTTTTAAAATAACCCAAACCAAGGATTTGTGTTTTCTGTTTCTCATTGTTGAAATACCGTGTCTGAAAAAGCACTCACAACTCAAATCTTTATTATAATGTATGGACAAAACTTCCATCATTCACATGGGCTTTTAGAACACACACTACATAGAAAGTAGTCCTCAGTAATTCCATAGGACAAGGGCTTTTATCACCCATATTCAAGAGGAAACAGCTTAATACAAGCATGTTACTGTACCATTGCCTGAGGTCTGGTTTACAAACCTCGTCTACTGGAGCAAAGTCATGTATTTCACAGTATAAATTACTCTCCATTACATTCAGAACAAACACACACATACATAATGTATGCACTTCTCCCCCATCCCTCACCTCAACATGCATATAAGAAATATCCTCCTTTTGCACAGTTGATAAATACCCTACTCCACTGACAGTTACCTGCATATATCCAGTTTCAGCTGTCTTTACAGCTGTGTCAACCAGACCTTCTCGACCAGCCATTGTATGAAAAAAAAATTCAGTGGGGGTCAACCCAGAATAAAAGCTATTAGCAACAAAGCCTTTTGCTGCTGGGAGCTACAGAGAAGAGCAAGGAAAAAAAGGTTAAAATTCAATACACATTCTGTATGCATGTTACAGAAAAACACATTGTATGTCATCTAAATTCTTTCAGATAGTTAGCCAATACATACACAAACATAGAGCAGTCGTCTCAGCTGCATTTATCTTTGAAGTTCAATGTTTGTATTTTAGTTCTGAACAAAGGCTTCAAAACCCTTGCCTAGTTCTTTCAAACTAATCTAATAGACTTTCTTTCTCCACCTACAAGCCTTGTCATGCTTCTAGCCATTCCTTGCAAACACTACACCAACTTCTAACACTTTGGCCTCCCTTAAAGTTGCAAAAATTGAAAGGGTGATAAGAACGTTCATTTTGCAATAGTATAACAAAGGTATTTGCAGTGCTGAAGACTAAGGAATCCAGAAAAAATATGACTGGATCTATGTATATAACTAATTCTTTCAAATGGTTTGCTCACACCTCTGAGAAGAGTTCTTGCCAACGAACTTTATGCAGACATCCCTTTAAGTCAAGTAACACCAAACTGTCTCCATGATCACACATAACAATGTATAGCCTACAAAGAGCTTCATCTTAGAAGCTCACTTTTTGCTGTTATTTAACAGGTAGTCCTTTGCACTTCAGTAAAAAAGCAATAGTTAAAATTTAACTTTTTCCTTCTCATCTAATCCATGAAGTATTTTTTCTTCTTTAATTTATTCAGGAAAGAAAAGATTTCACATTGCAGAACTCAGAAGTTGAAATGTGGACATTTAGTGACAAATGCAAGTGTCATGGCTACCATCCCACACCTGGGTTACCTACCACACCAACCAGATTGTTGGCTGGTACCTAAAACATTCTCTACCAATCATTAGATTTCAGATAGCAGTTTAAAAAAAACCCTAATCTCACTGAATTGTATTAACAAGTGCATGAGACTCTTTATTGCTTCATGCAGAACACAACTCAAACACAGAATGTTCAGAGTGACCTGTGGTATCTATCTATCCTAGTGAAAAAATTTAAAACAAACAAAAAAACAAAAAACCCCACCAGACTCCAGAATGGTTTACCTGGCATGTTTCGCCTGTCTAAAGATACCAACACACACCCAGCAGTTGTCCTGAAAAGTCTTAGTGCAATGAAACAGAACGAAGAGAGAAACTTTAACAAACTATTTTTAGGACTCTCAAGAGAACCAAAAATCTATCATCAGACTTCCCTTAATATTACCAAATTAGAAAGGTCTAAGCAAGGCTTAGCTGTAAAAATTCAAGCTAACTAGACATCCTACGGCAATTCACAATACCACCACTAACTACCAAAACACATTCAAAACATTTTACGTGTACCATATGCGGTCCTTTTCCTTCACCATGTCATGACAACACATCCTGTCATGTGTCCTTCTCAAAATGGTTTAAGGCAACTTGTTTCACTTTTCTTTACAGTGTATTGTAAACATACAGAATTACCTTAGAATGCTTCTCAAAGTGAGGCAAGGATCTGTTCTCAAATCCGTCAGGAACTCGGGACCCACTAATAGCCTGTTGACCTACACAAGCAATCATCTGAGATATATTAATGAAGGAGCCTGAAAAGAAAGAAAGAAAGAAAAAAAAAATCTCACTCACAAATTTGGAATATCAGTGCTGCTCTGATGAGCTGTCTTCACTTATATGAAGACCTATTATTTAGCTTCGTAATTTGTCAAAAACGCATTTAGAATTGCAACAGTTAAAGAAGCTTTCTGTTACCTGTCCTGTAAATTTCAGCATTTATGCAGAGACTGACAACTAAGTTAGTCTATGATATAGCTAACAACTCCTTTTAAGTTTTTTTTTCTTTGGGTCATAGATATTCATGCCACTACTATTTGACTACAGTCCTTACCCTGTTTCGTATTATGGATTGTGTTATATACAACCCATGATCCTAACCTACATATTTTGCTTCAAAATTTCTGCAGTAAACATATTTTAACACCATTTTTTATGAAGGGTTCAGCGTCTACCAAGATTCCTAGAACAAATTAAGTCCAGAGAATTAAGTCACTAACTCAGAAGTTTTACTTGCTGAACATGTTTGCAAACAATGCCCCCCCCCAATTATACACTTAATATATCCTCCTTAAAGTTCAGTATTTCTTTAGAAGTACAAAATATCACGCTGAGGCTTTCCACAATTTATTAGAGACAGATAAATAAAGGCAAAGAGTTAAGTGATTTCTTCAAATTGTCACAGGAAACAAAGGAAAGCTCAGATAAGAATCTGAGTATAAAACAAATATTTACTACACAGGTGGTCCTTCAGAAACAAAGCAGAGAAGATGGCTGAATTATTAGTTCAATTCTTAATATATAATTTCCAGCTGATTTTTGTATGTGATACACATACTTGAAGTCAGAAATGCAACTGAAAACTTCTTACTGATTAATTAATTCAAGTCTTAAGAACATCTAAGGTTCCAACAGGATGTTTTTTCAATTTGTACGAAAAATTTAAAGATACAAAAACTAGCACATCATGATTTTAATTACCTATACCCAACCTGTACTTACTGAGAGGAGTCACTTCAAATCTATATGACGTGAATTTAATACTTGCACAACTGACTGTATAAAATAAGCTATATTTTATTTTGAAGACAGAACAAGTAATTTTGAGAACAGTAAAGGAGCAAGCAATCTACTGCCAAAGCTTAGCTATCCCTACCTTTAGAACCACAGAGAGCCATGATAAGGGGACTGTTGCTCTTGTCCAGTTCTCGAAGACAGGCACTGCCAGCATGATCTCTGATAACAGAGAGTTCTTTAAGGATTAAGGCCTAAAATCCAAGATTTCAGAGATTCAACATTTGTTAAAAATACCATACACAAATAGTACTCCTATCACTTGCCAGCAATACTGTCAGTAGTCAAAGGGAACTCACAATACAGAAACCTAGACTTTGCTTTGGGTAAAACAAGTTTAACTTTTAACTTGCATAACTTTCCAGTCTGCCGCACAAAAAGTCTCTGTTGGGATAAGACAGGGGTAGGCAGGGACATGACAACCTCTTTTGTCAGCAGCACTAGCTTAAGCTAAACTGAGCATTGAACTAAGCTCTAAGTCTTGCTGCACTATGTGAAAGATTACCACAAAAAATGGTATTTTTGGACTGCTTTCAGACAGTACAATGCTGCTATCTCCAATTGTTAAGAACATAACAACTGTATCAAAAAAAACCATTCTAGGACATACAGAGGCATCTGAAAAGAGGAAGAATGGAAAAGACTGCAAGACACTTCTTTCAGCCAGAGTACCACGTGAAACTGGACAACTGTGGCAGTACTTCATTGTAGGGTGGGGTTTTCTGGTTGTTTGTTATTGCTTTTATTCTTTTTTTCTTTCTACTTTTTTTTTAAAGGTAAAAATTAGACATTGACTAGCCAAGAAGATAAATGTATAAAACCATAAAAGACAATGAAGAGTGTTCTTGAGCTAACTTCATTAAGTCCCTGTCTGTAAGCTTTTTTGGGCAACATTCATTGCTCTTCATCGAAATTTCTACAGAAAAAAGAAAAAACCCAGCATAACTAAAGTCCACTTAACTTCTTCCCCAATAAGGGGCAAGAAAACACTTGCATATAAACAGATCTGTAACTAAAGGCATGTTTTGCTTCTTGAGTAAGGTTCTTTACTGTTACTGTTCTTTATTAACTTAGCAAATATTGATAAATGTAATTAACCTCGTTCCAATTACCTATGTAATTTTATTCTCTTGTATGTCACCACAATAAATCCAGCCAGGAGGGAGGGAGAGAGCATCTCAGTTGTTTAGTATTTAGCTAATATTTTTAGATGCATACAAGCATCTAAATGTTAAGCCTAGATGGACTCAGCTAAAGTTGCATACCTAAGGACCCTATTTGCTTGTATTTTTAGGTTTCAGAGGACAACTTAGAAATTCACAATTTACATAAATATATTCATGAAGTCTCTACTCCAACCGCATAGTGATTTAAATTAAAAAATTTACCTCTAGTGTCTCTTCTGCAGTACAACCAGGCTGCTGCTGTAGCTTGCCAGTGTTCAGAGCTTCAATATACTCATCACATTTCTTATAGCCAGCATTCAGGAGCTCATACTTCGCTTTCAGCAGGCCCTGCCCCGGGGTTACATCTCCAATTCCAATTGAAAAGCCACGATTAGCTATTGTTAAAAAAAAAGGGAAAACAAAAAGATTATATTGATAGCTCAACCTCATATAGAGAAAACAAATTAAAACCAGGAAATATTATCATCAGGAACTTTATCTTTTCCTCCCATCACATGACCATCATAAGCACTTCATAAGCACAATCAGTTGTTTCACAGTTTCTGTCAGCTTCACAACTAGCTTATTTTTTTTAAATACAGTACATCATATTTGAAGCAAAAATCTTGCTTGATTGCTCTGTATTTCTGCTTTGAGATACTATTTTACAAGGAAATGTACTTACAAAGATAGACGGGAGCAAGTCTGGCTAGTCGTGACATGGCATCCGCAGCTTCTACCTGTCCCCAGTCTCTCAGCAAGATGTAGAAGATGTTGTTCTTGGATCCTGAACCTAAAGTTCCTTTGTCCATACTGCCACTCATTAACTCACTGTTTTGAATTGTGACATCTAGAAATAAAAAGGCAAAAAGAATTAATTGGTTTTTCTAAAACATTACCTAAACTCTAGTAATCAGTTATGGAGTAGGCTTATAAATAAAAGCTCTGTTCATGAAAAGAACAAAACCCGAAGACAGACATTTAATGTATCTGTAGAACTGCATGAGTAAGTATGCAAGGGGAACAGCCTACAAGCTGACCTTACTAACTTAAGTTAAAATTGATTTCCCTTACCTCTTAGAAAGGAAACTGTATCCAGTTTAAGACTTGTGAGAAACATTGTGAATAATCCTTTTTGTTAAAAATCTAAATATAAATTTAGCTTCATTAATCAGGAAGAAGACTTCAATCAATCTTATCTGTCCAGAAATAAAAGTCCTCAATCATGCATATTAAACCAATGTTATTTATTTATTTATAAAGTAGATCAACAAAATTTCAGAAGTGAAGTTACAGTTCTTATTCAAAGATTCTGATACTCGGTTCAACTGAAATCACCTCTGGAGGCACAGCTTAAATTTAAAGACACACTGGACTCAGACGTCTCTTTAATTACATGCATATGATAACGACATCCATCTTGCCTGTAGGCCTGTCCACACTACCTCTTTTAGATTACTTCCTCTTGCTTCATCAGGAACCTTCCATTTCAGGCACTGAATCTTCCTTACAAGCTTTAGCCTTTAACCAGTTAAAAAGTATCTTCTGTACATGAACTTTAGACATATTTTCTATGAGACCAGTATAATATATGTTCATCCTTAACTTCATTATGCATCTTTCAAAGAAGAACTGGCACATCTAGATGGATCCAATTTAAATCATTTCATGCAGAACACTGTAGATGTTTGCACACTGTACTCTACGCTTAGAATTTTCAATGTGAATTTAGGTAATCATCTTCTTGAACCACAGGTCACTGCTCTAACACTTATCATATACAATCAAAATATGATACCAGGATTTCTTGAGACTTTGAAGAATTTGCTAAGAACTTTCTGAAGAGAATTAGTGTTGCTTCAGAAATTAAGTTTTTTTCAGAGAACTGAACATAGCCACCAATGAAATCCAAAAGTTTTCCACATCATCTGCTACTGTTGAACTCAGAAAATGGAAAATCTTCCCATACTTCCTAAAATGAAAAGACTGCGGAGCAAAGAAGATGGCCTATGTTTGCACGAGTGTGAACAAGATTGCTTTGTTGCGTTTCACCCCACATTCCTTAGAGGCTGAAAAAAAAATTGTGCCGCCGTGTTTATAACCAACCTCACAAGCACTGAGTGGTCCTATCTTCTAAAGAAATCGCTCAGAGGCTGGTGTAGAGCGGATTTGAGTCCCAACTGGTAAATTCTTTCTCCCATCAGCACTGCACGACAGAATTACTGGAAATCAATGGTTCCTCACTAGGTTCCTTAAATCACACCTCTGAGCAGCAAGGAACCAAGCTAATCCTGCCTGCTGAAGTTCTTTTCCAGCTGTTACCACATGAATGTTAAATTAACAGCAAGCAAAGCCTTGCTCATCTCCTACAGCCTTTTCAATCCTGATGCTTTGCATTCCATCCACCACTCTGACCTCCCTAACTCGAAGGATACAGATGGTTTAATATCGTAGGGATTCCTATCTTCCCTACGTATCCTAACTCCTTTCAC
The DNA here is from genome assembly GCF_000737465.1 of Haliaeetus leucocephalus. Taxonomy (NCBI): domain Eukaryota; kingdom Metazoa; phylum Chordata; class Aves; order Accipitriformes; family Accipitridae; genus Haliaeetus; species Haliaeetus leucocephalus. The sequence goes on from NW_010972665.1 coordinate 4,902,099, forward strand.
TGCTTAACTTCTAATCCCTGTATCACTACTCTGACTTAAGATACTAAATTTTTCCATTTGCCCTCTGCACAACCACTTCCTAAGTTTCTTTGCTTTTATCTCTCTCTCACCTTCAAATACTATGTTAGTATCACAACAAGCCTAGCATCACGCAAAAGAAATTTTATTACAGGAGAACACCCAAGTCTTTCCTTTGGTGTTCAGCCTGACTTCTACTTTTGAGAAAAACTGCGTAGTTTTGTTTTTCATTTCAAGAATACCTATGTGAATTACTGCTTTAACTCCTACAGTGAGCTCAACAGCAACAAACTCAACAAAACAATAGCTACAATTTCTCTGAAGACTTCCAAAACACAGCTGTAGAAGCATCACTTACAAGAATCATTGTAACACAGGTCTTCCCCTTTGCCACAATACTGCTTGCCCTTGGTTCGTAGGTTGGCTTTTACAGGACAGTCATCACTGGGTTTGAGAATGAGGCTGAAAACCTGTTTTCCTGTCCAGAGTGTTACAGGCTTAGAGAAAAAAAAAGGACAAGAATTAGGATTACAGAGTTTATGCTACAACTACAGTAAAACAGCAAGCAAGAATTTAATTGTAAAATTGTTTTCTATACAGAACCTTTCTATACTTGTAAAACTATAGTTGTAGAAGTGCATAGCAGCATTCCTTTGAATTTGGAAGTATTATGCACTTTTATAAATAGAAGAACACTGACTGCTGAATGGTTATCCTTTACATAAGGGTAGGTGCATGCATTTCGAGAAACATCTTCTATTGCTCCCTCTTACTGTCATGTTTCCCTTTCTGATTAGAAAATGAAAGAAAAAAAAAAGATGCCACTGTTGTCATTTCATTTCTCAAAGAGGTTGCAACATTTATAATTCCTTCTTTATATAGTGCCTTTGGTTTAAATTTTTAGGAAGTTAAACATTCATATAATTATGTACTCCCCTCAGCTGTAGTTAAATGTAAATAACTGTCACAGCTACCACCAAAATTATTCATTTGGAGTGATAGATGCAGTCAAAGAATCACTGCTCTTGGCTATTAGCTATTAGATACTGCCCATAAATTCTCTGAACTTGTTTTATATTAGTATTATTCACTAGTATTTCAATTTCACTTTCTGAATTTCCCTAATATTACACTTATTATTTTGAAATTAAATAAAAGGTGTTAAAAAAAAAGTATACACCAATACTTAGTAAGTATTTAACAAATTTAAAAGTGTAGCAAACTCTCTCCAAACAATACTGTTTGCCTCAAGTACAAAATTAATCAAATACAGGCACCCATAAATGTATGTGAATGAAGGCTTAACAGACCCTAATCTAATAAATGATACTATAGCTCTCTTCAAAGTTTATGACAAATACACAAATACTCTGTCCTTTGTAATAAGTATTTTGTGTACATGAAGTAACAAACGAAAAACCAACCAAAAAAAAAACCAACAAACCAAAAACCACATAGCACTCATCCTCTTTAACACATTGCCAGGTTAACAACTAAAGCACACTATTTCACAGGTTTAACATCTCCTAAATTTGGGATACTGAAACCTAGAACTGTTGAGCATTTCAGGACACTACTTGAGAACACCCAAGGAGTAACATAGTTTCTTCACTTAGCCCCATATTAGTCTGCACAGCTAGTAACAGTGAGGTTACCAAGAACAACCTATCTTCTACTGACCACTAACAGCCAAGTGGTCTGTCTCAGAGTAGCAGGATAATAGCAAAGCTATGTTTGAACCCTGAAGGAACCCTGCATCTGGACAGCACCATGCAAGGTCGATTCTGTTCAGCATCAGGAACCATCAAAAAAACTCCTGCATAGCTTTGGCCCTGAATTCTGATCCTTGCACTTTACAAATACAAAATCTCATACAAAACTAATGTCAGAGAAAACAAGAACTGTCTCTGCTGAGAACGTCACCATGGGTCAACATTAAAAAAAAAAGAGTTTGACACACCTTCAGAATTGCTGGAGGTGGAAGATGAACTTTAATCTTTTCATCCTTGCCAACCAGGATAGAAGCAATAATTTGACAGGCTTTGGCTCGATCAAAAAAGGTATCTTTTAATGTAAGAAGATAGGCACCTAGAATGTAAAAAATTAACATGACAGACTAAAATGAGATTAAGTTCAAAAGCTATTGTATATTCAGTATCAATGATTTCATTCTAATACTAGTTACCTACTTACTATGCAAAATGACAGTAGTTCAGACAGCTTCAGTTAAAAAAAAGTTCTGGGAAGGATTTACAATTGCTCCATACTCAAATTTCTAAAAATTACAACCAGTGTATTTCTATAATCTATTCTCTCTCTCAGACTCTATCTCACAGGTTAAAATAAGGCTTTGGCATTAATTTTTGTACACCTTCCTTATATTCATTGGACACTTCCCAAAGAACTAACGAAACTTGAAGCTACTTACTGCAGATTAAAACTAATTTTTGACCAATGAATTCAATTCCTCTACCATAATCATAAGCAGTTTTCATGTTGTCTACCTAACGCATACAAAGAACCCAAATATTCATTTTCTCTGTCAGAGAAACACTGCAAAACATAGGCAGAGTTAATAGTAATTGCAGCTACAAAGGTAGACAGTATCAGAAGAGATTCTGAGGACATCATTATATTTCAGACTAACAATGGCCTTACTTTCATAATGTCAGTTTGACTTGTGAAAGGAGAAATTTTTAATTCATATAGAAAAATTCTGGAAAAGTGGGAAGTGATTCTGAAGAAACAACTGTCAAATTGCACAGCAATAAAATAAGCTTATATACACACACCTGTGAGGAAATCTTGAATAGCAGCGATAAGGGGTTCTCCATTTCTTGGTGTTACCAAGTTTGCTTTAGTCTATATGATACAAGAAACAAAAAAAATTACACATTTGAAGACACTGATACTCCATTTGTCACTCAGAAGGAAACTTACCATTTAAGGCAGTTATTTTGGTAAAAGCTTATTCTAAATCAAAGTACAGCTTTCTTCAAAGAGATTGAAAAAACAAACTAGATGTTTCAGTTCACTACAGTCCATGCAAGTCTATTGACAGTTAAGGAATAAACTGAGAACAGTTATTGAAAATTACATATTCTGTTTCCAAAGCAGAAGCTGCAATCAGCTTGATGTGTTTGGTAGGTTACTGTTTGAACAGGACAGGGAAGGGAAGACAAGCTAGCTTTGAGAACCTGAGAAGGGACAAAAGAGGTTACGCTCACTGCAGGGAGCTAGTGAAATTCTTCAAGTTGTGTGACCCTACTGATACGTAATAATCAAGCTAGCCACTTCCACTAGCCCCATCTTCTTATGTCTTATTCAGACCACTGCTCCAGTTAATCACCCCCACCTATGCAGCAGAGTTTTGCCTGAACTGTTCACAGGCCCACACAAACCTAAAGCATGCACTGGCGTGGTGGGGGGGAAAGGTTCTTTAAGCTCGCAAATCAGTTCCGCAAGCCAATACATGCTGCAGCCAACAGCTGTGTTGGTACATCTGAAGTAGCAGTGGCATTCAGTCACCCTAAAGGAGCGATGTACTGGAAAATCCTCGGATTGATGCTACTGATTCTACTTTCACACCACAGATCAATGCCTGCAACCATCAGATCCCTCTTTATCTACCTTCCCTTCCCTCTTTTTTCCCTGCCCTAAGAGCCTACTGCAGTACAAGCACATTATCACCGTCTCATTTCCAGTTGGTCTGACCATCTGCAATTGCTGGGCTGTCAGACCAGGAGCAAAGTATGTACCTGTTTGGTAACGGAGCCATCCCATCCTATTTTGGTAGCAATCACTAAGGACAGTCAGGCAGAAACATACTAATGACATCTACTTACTTAAAACCATTGAGTTTTCCTCAGATGCTAAATATAAGTCTATTAGACTTCTATTGCATAACAGTCCTAATTTATTCTAAGTTCCATTTTGCAGAGTTTTCAGGCAGCTTCACAGTCACACATTATCCATACCCAGGAATCTTGATAATATTTCAGATTTCACATGCAAGTTAAGAAATACAGGGTTCAGCCCACCTGTCACTAGCAAAATCCCAACCCCAACATTATCTACCTACCCCCATTAAAACAAGTGCTTCTGCTTTTGCTTCTTCTGTCTGAGGAAGGTGAAGGTTCATCTCATCTCCATCAAAGTCTGCATTGTATGGTGTACAGACACATTCATTAAATCTGAATGTCCTATGAGGTTTTACTCTAGCCTGGAGAAAAAAAAAAAAGTGATGCACATGCAGTCAAGCGTGCTAAAAGATGAAAAGCTATGCCTGAGTGCTTCCTTGTAGGCTTTATCTTTTCTTTTTATTGCAGACATGAGTCAAAACTTCTGATTATAGGACTTAACTCAACCAGGAACTGACAGAAATTGTACTCAGGTTATGTTATACAAATGTAGCTAATAACTTTCACTATGAAGAATTTATACAAGGCACAGAACACAACATACTTTGTAGAGATGACATCAACTCTACAAAAATTAAATGCTTACGCAAGAACAGATACTGAGGTCAATTACGGCTATTAACAGAATTGTCCAGACAGCATACTGCCCCGTTATACATCAATTCCCATGCAAAAGCACAACTCCACTGTATTCATGCTCATCTCCATGCAGTGTTTCAAAAGCTGTTTATTTTTGGGCATGTAAGAGATAAACATCAGTAAAGGTAAACCACCTAATATTCAGGGATGCACTACCTGTATGTTAGGCTGTGTGTGCACTTACAATGTGAGCCATGATGCTCAGTTTATGAAGAGAGGGTTGACGGTTGAACAGGACTATGTCACCATCTATAAGATGTCGCTCCACGATATCACCAAACTTCAACTCCTGGGCCATCTTTTCTCGGTTTCCGTATTTCAAAAATCTTACAGTACCACATAACAAATAGAGTCAGAAGAAACAAAGTCAGAAACATGTTCACACAACTGAAAATAAATTCTGTTTATAATGCAAGTTCTTCCATTAAATGTTCCAGTATTTGTATTACAATAAATAGAAGACAAAACTGGTGTGGATTGCATCAGTCCTGCTGCTATTAACAAAGCTGCCTGTTTTCATTTATCTCTGTACTACACCACCTATTTCAAATAAAAGAGACTCAGTCATAAACCAAAACAAAAACCTAACTGCAGTTCACTATCATTAGTATGTACACTTAAGTTTAAATCCCACAAATTACCTAAAAAGAAATTGTAGACTAAACCCCAAGAGATAATGACCATTTTTTTGTTACTGCCCTTTATGAAAGATTCTAAAAATAAATTTTAATCCCTGTGTATCTGTTTTCACACAGCAGTAAGAGCAAGTTGATGGGGAGAAATAAAGAGTGAATCATTACAGATAAGCATGATACCTTTTCATCTGTGTGTGCCTTTGCTGTATGAAGTTGGCTCCAGGATGAACATCAGGACCATTACGGACAAGTTTCCTCATAAAATTAATATTTGCTTTGTTCACCTGTTGCATAAACACTTCAATCAGAAACAAATGAAACATGTGTTTCAGGACTTCTTCTTTTTGCTGGTGGCTTTTATGTTTTCAAATTTTAGGTTCAACTGACAAACCCCCTCACAGCCTCCAGCTGCTGAAGGGAACAGGCAGGAGGGAATAGAGGAGAAAAATGTAAGCCAATCTTAGATCAGAACATCAGAATGAAATTAAATTAAAAATCTGGGAAGTAAATTCAGAAATAAAAATACCCAACCACTCCTTAGACAGATATACCAGCAAACATATGAAGCTATGTATGAGTTCAAAAAATATCAAGCAAAACTCTTCTCCCTTGATAAGTCACTCCTTACACCATATGCCTTCACAGTATGCCATGGTTTAACCCCAGCCAGCAACTAAGCACCACGCAGCCGCCCACTCACTTCCCCACCCCCCACAGTGGGACAGGGGAGAGAATCAGGGGGAAAAAAAGTAAAACTCAAGGGCTGAGGTAAGAACAGCTTAACAGAAAGGAAAGGAAAATAATAATAATAATATGACGATAAGAGTAATAGAAGAATTGGAATATACAAAACAAGTGATGCACAATGCAATTGCTCACCACTTGCCAAACAATGCCCAATTAGTTCCTGAGCAGCGATCCCTCCCCAGGCCAACTGCCCCCAGTTTATATACTGGGCATGACATCACATGGAATGGAATCTCTTTGGCTAGTTGGGGTCAGCTACCCTGGCTGTGTCCCCTCCTAACTTCTTGTGCCCCTCCAGTCTTCTTGCTGGCTGGGCATGAGAAGCTGAAAAATCCTTGACTTAGTCTAAACACTACTTAGCAACAACTGAAAACATCAGTGTGTAATCAACATTCTTCTCATACTGAACCCAGAACATAACACTATACCAGTTACTAGAAAGAAAATTAACTCTGTTCCAACTGAAACCAGGACAAAGGACTTGCATATATCTGCTACTACAACCTTCATTTACCAGCAGCAACGAAACTGGCAAAGCATCACTGAATGATATTTTGAACATAAAGCAATACATTCACTCCCTTTTACAGCAAGGTTATAAAGGTGGACAACACTGAGGTCTGGTGAAAAAAAAAAAAAGGCATAGAAAAAGTTTTGGTTCTACACTACCTACCTTTTCAGGAAAGGTTAGTATTTTAGCAACATGAATAGGCACTGCTACTTCATCTATTCTTAAATTTGGATCAGGTGAAATGACTGTTCTGCCAGAGAAATCCACTCGCTTTCCAGACAGATTGCCTCGAAACCGACCTAACAAAATAAGCAAGTGAAAACTTTTATAAAAAATTGTTTTCAAAATGTTATCTGTTAAGACAGCATATTAGAACACCTTTCACAGTACATCACTGAAGTGCAACACAATAGTAGCAGATATACGCTTTAGAATAGCAAGTATTTGTGGTTTAATTGAAAAAAAAAAAAAGGTTAAAAACAACTTTCTAGACAAACCTTGCTTTCCCTTAAGTCTCTGAACAAAACCTCTGGTCCATTTTTTAGGTGCCATGTTGAGAGGAATTCCTGAGAGCTCACTATTAATGTACAGGGCACACTGCAGTTGAAGAAAATCCCAGTCTTCCATAATCATCTGTGTTTTGGCTCCTGATATCCTATGCTAAAGAAAATAGTTATCCAGTTCAGAAAATAAATATAATAACACATATCAAACCAGCAAAGAATTTTTCCGATACGAGTACAACTCATATCGTATCATATGAGTGCACCCTCAGCAAGTTTTCCGATGACACCAAGCTGTGTGGTGTAGTTGACACACTGGAGGGAAGGGATGCCATCCAGAGGGACCTTGACAGGCTTGAGAGGTGGGCCCATGTGAACCTCATGAAGTTCAACAATGCCAAGTGCAAGGTCCTGTACATGGGTCGAAGTAATCCCAAACACAAATACAGGCTGGGCAATGAGTGGATTGAGAGCAGCCCTGTGGAGAAGAACTTAGGGGTGTTGGTTGATGAGAAGCTGGACGTGAGCCAGCAGTGTGCACTCACAGCCCCAAAAGCCAATTGCATCCTGGGCTGCATCAAAAGAAGTGTAGCCAGCAGGTTGAGGGAGGTGATTCTGTCCCTCTACTCCACTGTTGGGAGACCCCACCTGGAGTACTGCCTTCAGCTCTGGGACCCCCAACATAAGAAAGACATGGACATGGACTTGCTCAAGCAGGTCCAGAGGAGGGCCATGAAGGTGATCAGGGGGCTGGAGCACCTCCTCTGTGAGGACAGGCTGAGAGAGTTGAGGTTCTTCAGCCTGGAGAAGAGAAGGCTCTGGGGAGAGCTTATAGCAGCCTTCCAGTACTTAAAGGGGACCTACAGGAAAGATGGGGAAGGACTCTTTAACAGGGAGTAAGTATAGTGACAGGATGACGAATAATGGTTTTAAACTGCAACAGGATAGATTTAGATTAGATATTAGGAAAAAATTCCTTACTGTAAGGGTGGTGAGGCACTGGAACAGGTTGCCCAGAGAAGCTGTAGATGCCCCATCCCTGGAAGTGTTCAAGGCCAGGCTGGATGGGGCTTTGAGCAACCTGGTCTAGTGGAAGGTGTCCCTGGCCATGGCAGGGGGGTTGGAACTAGATGATCTTTAAGATGATCTTTCCAACCCAAACCATTCTAGGATTCTTTCAAAAATAATGTTAAAAAAACTTTCATACGTTGGAATGAAAAAGGTGAGATAATTTTATAACAGGATGCATATTGCTATAACATAAGGCCTTTCACAAGAGAACCCAGCAAAAAATTTCTTTTGACTAACATCTGCTTTGGACAAATGCTCACAAAACTATGTATATTTTTAAATTCTATTTTTCCCAAGCCACTGAAGTTAAGATAATATAACTTCACAGCCAGGAAAATCACCAGTAGTTAATAGTGCTCACTTGATTTTGTTTGCCTGACAAAAGACCACTTTTGAAAAGCCTGAAAATATTAGTCTGGTAGAACTGTTCTTCTAAACAAATGATAAATTGTCAAATTTACTTCTAGTCTTAATTTGATAACCATGCTAACTGAGACCTGATTTCTTAAGAACAGATACTGGAATAAAGAAAGGTCAAAGATGTAGTAAAAAAAAAAAAAAAAGAGGAAGGTCTACATGGGGAAAAAAAACCCCAAGACCAATAGGTATAATGTTTTCATTGTAAGTGACCCTTCAAAAAGTGTCATAAGTCACGGGAGGGGAAAAAAGAGAAAGAAAGCACGCAAGAAAGACAACGTGTGAGAAAAAAGAAGAGTTTACAGACCAGAACTCAAAAGAAAAAACATTTCCCATGATCCACTACCAGATCTTCAGTAGGTCCTACACTGCAAACAGCCAGTCAGCCAGCTCTATTTGAAGCAGGTTTCTCTATTTCTGTTAACAAAATGCCAAACGACATACCAGTACAGTACAGACTGCTTGCTAGATTGTAAGCAGTAAGACAAGTAAAACCACTTGCTGTATTCAATTCTAACCAAATCTTTTCGAAGGCAACAGTCTCTGAGAGCTTGAAGGATGACTCACCTTTTTTATTACATCATTGAGGAAAATTATCTCTGTCAGTTTCATTGTCAAGTCATCTTCGTTGGTGCCAGATTTCAAGTCACTCACAACGGAGGGTCTGATACACAGTGGAGGCACCAAGAGTCGTGTGAGGATCAAATCTGAAGGTTTACCTGCTTCTGGGTTCATCAGAAGCAGAGGGATGTCTTCTGCTGGGATTCTTTTAAAGAGGTTCAATACTACCAAAGGATTCAAGTTTTCCTACAAAATCCATTGGAGAATGAGGAGAACAAGCCATCACGTAACAGTTTCAATGCTTCCCTCCTCCCCTCATTTATTGATTGTTCAAAAAACAAAGTATTTTAAAAAGGCAAATAGAGAAGAACTATTCATGCAAACAAAACTATGTTTTGGTTTATTTATTCGGAACCAATGCTTTTAGTCTCAGATACTAACTTGCTATATTCTTTCCTTCCTTTTTTTCCTTTTACATTAGTGTTTACTTATCATGTTACTCTCTCTTCTAAAGAGTTAACTGAGAGTATTTCATCGTTATTTGACAAAGCAACTCAAACCTCTTACAACAAACTTACAGTACATTGTATTCATTTTATTAGTAGAAACTCTAATGAATCACAGTATTTTCTAGACTATTTTTCAAAACTTCATTTCTCTCTTTAGTACAGCTGTTGCTGTAGTATAAGCAACTCCAGATATCCACTACTTTTTCTGTCCAAATATGTACCCTGAGGTCTTCCCAGCTTGCAAAGAGCAGAAGGAAACAAAACTGCACACAGTGCAAAGCTGAGCGAAACAAAAAGGTTAGATAATTAAGTCTCCCCTCTCCTTCTCAAGTTCTTCTGAAGAAAAAAAAAATTCTGTGTATTGTAATAAACTCGGAGTTACAGTAAATGTACACGCAGAGTTTATATGGGCCTATATTTCTTCTCCCTTTTCTAGCTTACGGAAGTATAACACACCAAGAACATTCCTCTTCTTTACAGACAGAAAGCTATGTATCAGAACATACCAATGAACTAAATTTCTCATTTTAGCAAAGTCAGCATTATTGCAATAAATACAAACATTCTTCAAGTGTCTTTTGGTATATGAAAATCTTGGACAACCCACAAGGCTTAAGCTGCTACATGGAAAACCTTTGAGGAGTTTTATTTCACACACAACAACTAGCAGCAAATTTAAGTCATAATAAAATTCACCTGAGCTCTTCCCAGTAAGGGTTCTACTTCTTTGTTATGTTCTATGGCAGTTTCAAAGGACTGGAGAAAAGTAGATACTACTGGATCTACGACTTTCTTATTGGTCTTATACTTTTCATGTATTATTTTCAACAAACCACACTTCTTCACGGTTCCTGCAAGCAAATAAGTGTGGGTTGTTTTGGTTGGTTTGGTTTTTTTAAAAACAAAAAAACCACCAAAAAAACCCCCAAACCCCAAAACTTAAAATGAGTAAGCTAGAGTTCCAAAACTAGTTAAGCCTTCAGTGAACACAAGAATAAAATAAAACTTTATCAGCTTTATTAACCAGTTTCCTAAATTCATTAAACAAGAAGAGGATAACAAGGTCATGTCTCCTTGTATGGCTGCCTTGGTGTGCCTAGATCATGGTGTGGATTCTGAAGCTGAAAGCAGGTAGTTTAGCCCACACTTTAAATCCGCTTCACCTCAGTCACAACAGATTTTTTTAAGTAGAAGTTCCCACACTAAAAATGGGACTAAGATGTGCCATTTATATATCATCCCACCATCTTCTAAAATAATTTTGGAAGTGAATTATAAGAAAAATCTGAGCAATATTCTCATGTTTTGCAGGTAACATTATTCATAAAACTTCCACAGACTAGTACAAGTGCCTTCCAACTCAATTATTTTTACTGAAGTATGCTGACCTACCACTTAATTTTGTAAATGCCTATTGTTTGTGCTCCCTATGTGTGTATGTGGCACTTACAATGAAGCAGCTCTCTATTTATTCAGGCTGTTGATCATTACAAACAACCCACAATTTTCAAGATCTAAAAACATAGTTTGAAGTTATGAATTAGCCATCCACTATGAATCTGTAGCACTGCAAGTCCTTTAACAGCAGTATCACTTGATCAGTGTACATGAAGAAAAAAAACCAAAACAACGCATTTTGAAAACCAAATGTGAAATCTTATTAAGATACTCTGCCCTGAAGAACAAATTCCAGTGTAACCCAAGATCATCACAGCTCAAATACTGCCAAACTGCAGAACATACCCTCCTAGATGACGACAAGCACATCTAATGTTAAGAAAGATAATTTAATACAATGACAAAAAATGAAGTTCAATCAAAATTACAAAGTCTACGAATGCTTCTATGTTAAGGTATTGATCACTGACAATAGCTCCCAATATTTTTAAAAACATGTTAAGCAGGGTTTTTAATGCTATTATTGAAGTATCAAATATTGGTTACCGCCATGAAGAGATATCACATTAAACAAAAGAAGCAACTAGGACAATGTCTATATCCACATAAATGAAATGTGAACAAGCATGTGCTCGGCATCAAGAATGCAATTACCAGATTCTTAATAAGGGCCAGGTAAAATATCCATTAGCTGTGGAACTAACAAGGATATTCAAGATTTTGATGCCTATCACAGCCGCCAAGGTAAAAACCATCACAGTAGATAACTATCACTAACTGCTAATGTCAACACTCACCATTAAAGGCACCACAGTAAGGACAAGTGTTTTTCTTTCGGCACTTTTCAGACACTTTCTTTTTTAGTCCTCTCTTCTGAAGATATGTAAGGCCAGGTCGCTTCAGGTAATCAAAAAATTGTTTTTTTTCTTCCACTGACAGCATGATACAGCAACAGGTTTTGCAGATCATCTTAAGTGTAAACACATATTAACACAACTGTTTAACAGACACATTCAGATATGTAACATCTTCTACTATAACTTAAGTTCTTCAACAGAATGCAGTCTTTTTGAATGAAATACGGTGGTCTTGGTTGAAAGACCAATTCATATGCTGTAATACACAAAAAAAAGTACACCAAAAAAATAGTCAATGAGGCAAATACTTTTCTAAGCTCTGCAGGATCTTAAAGATCCATATAAAGCAAACAGAGTTTTGATTTACTGGGATGTCCTAAAAGGCAAGTTACATTGTATACATTTAATTCAAACTACTACAGAAAAATAATGGATTAAATTAGTCAGTCTGAGATTACCTAAAATATAACAGATGTATTTACATCACTAGGACTAGTATTTAAATACATTTTTTTTTTACAAAACACAAGATGCATAAAGATAAAATTTATAATACAACCTTATTTATAATACAACCTAAGTAGGTTGTATTATAGGTCTTCTCAATTACTCTTTCAAGCATCATCTTTACCAATAATTTCATTTTTCTAGACTAGAAACTGATGACAAATCATAACTGTAATAATTTACCTGTAAGATGCCTATCACAGCCTTGAAATACCCAACGTGAAAACAGGGCAGTTCTAAGTCAATGTACCCATAATGTCCTAAGCAATCAGCCAGATTTTTTCCACAGGTTTCACAGGGACGGTCTTTTTCACTGGTTCCCTTTGGCAGAAGGGGAACACACACATAGAAAAGCATTTTAGCTATAATCAAGTGAATGCATAGAAAATACAAGACTTCTTAAGCTAGTCAGCGATCCTAACAGCACACCCAGAGCACTTACTCCTTTTTCCCAGCATCAGAAGCACGTCAGTAGCATGACATTCATTCCAATCCTTAAGAAAAATGTCCTTCACTTACAGGCCCTACTGATACCAGTGACATTAACTCATACAGCCTTTTGCAACTGATCTACAGCCTGCTAATCTACAATGTTATTTTACAGACGAATGTCTCTGGGTCTCCCAATAACTGGGGAGGATATACTTATCTCCTGTCTCAAAAGAATGCTCTCCCAAACCACCCAAAAGCATGAAGAGAGTAACTGTCACTGCAACTGACAGTCTATGGAATTCAGGAAGAGACACATTTGCATGTATTTTGGATGAGCAGTAAACTTCAGTCACTTATCTGTAATCACGTCAAGCAATTCTACAAAAAGGATTGGGGGGGGGGGGGGGGGGGGAGGC
>NW_010972665.1:4915249-4916013 GCF_000737465.1 Haliaeetus leucocephalus
GCGCGGGGGGGGGGGGGGGGGCCGGACACGACCAACAGTTCTCACCATGCGATGGTCAAGTACTCCATACTGCAGCGGAGAGTGATGGTTGTCCTGACTATACAAGTTTTTGCTAACCACTTGAATGTGAGCTTGCTGACGCATCTCCTCTGGCGATTTCATGCCAAAACAGATGTGGCTTCTAGAATGGAAATTTCACATGTGCATATGTGCACTTGTATATATATGCAAAAATACTTATAACTACAGCCACGCACACATAGGTGTTCAAAAGCAATGCAACGGCAGCTAAGTTGATTCACAATATTTGCTGAAGCAGGTTCTTTTGGGGCAAGTATAAAAGAGAGAGCTGCTCTGCAGCGAGTTGGTGGTTTATATCCGGGGGATCTATCGATGTTCTCGGGCAACCCTACAGCTGCCCGCCGGCACAGCCACCCGCGGGCCCCGCCGGCAGCCTGAGGCAAGCCCAGCCAGGCCCAGGAGAACGCAGCCTACGCCGGCGCTTTCAACAGCGGACCAGCCGTAGCATCACCCGCCGCTAAGCTTCTCCCCGGCTCCCTTCACAGCGGTTGCACCGCGCCCTGGGATTTCTGCCGCGGGGCGCCCCCGCCACCGGGCCCACCCCGCCGCAACGCCGGGTCCCTGAGCGCGGGGCGGGGCGGGGCGGCGGAGCACACTCACATTTTCTTGGCCACGTCCGTCTCCCTGAACTGCTCCTTCACCATGGCGGCGGCGGCGGGTGCCGGCGGGCGGCGGTGGCGGGC